>NC_064816.1:879462-936838 GCF_023721935.1 Panthera uncia | reverse complement strand
CCCCCCCCCCCCCCCGCCCTAGAGGGAGCGGGACCACGTGAGCGAGGCCGGCTGGGCTGCGGATGTCCCCGCCGCCACCGAGCTACGTGCGGCAGCTGTGTTCCCGGCGGCTGCATGTGTCCTGCCCCAGTGGGCGCTGGCACCGCTCTTGCAACCTGCTCATTGCAAAGTAGAACTGCCGGAGGAGGGGAGGCTGGGAGGCGGGTACTAGTCCCGCCGCCCAAAATGGGGAAGTGAGCCAACTGCGGGGCGCGCCAGCAGCGGGATGCCCGCCCCCCCCTCCGCCCCGCCTGCGCCCTGCAAGATGGCGACAGGACCGCACGCCCCTCGGAAGGGGCGCCGCTCCCCCTGGCACCAGGTCTGGTCTAAAGCCAGCAGCCCCGCCTCCAAAACCGGACTCCCCTCCCCCAGACTGCAGCCCCGGGGAACTGTCAGATCCAAGCCTTCCGCCATCCAGGTGGGGTAGGGGTCCTTTCCGGGCTGTTTTGAGCTCCGTGGTTCCGTAGACGAGGCCCTTGCTGAGACCCCTCCCCCTGCCTTCTGGATTGTTCCAGGGAAGGGTGCAGCCCCAGAGATTTAGGGTCTGCGAGGTCTTGGGCATAGTTGTGTAACCTCCCCTCCCCCCCCCCGGGGGTAGGTGACAAGCTCACCTGGATTCACAGTCTCCTGGGGCATGCCCTGCCCCAGGCGTGAGCCTGAGCCACAGGCAACCCACAAGAAATCTTCCTGGGGGGACCGCTGGACTCCACCTCCTCCTTTGGTGCTGGTGGTAGCCAGGAAGAAGGGGTGGGGGAGGGGAGGTTTTGGTCCCGCTCTTTCCTGGGCCCTGGGAGATGGCAGGAGCCCCTCTGCCTCTTCTGACCCCTACTCCCCTCCCCCACCCCTCCCCAGCGGTTCTCCCCGGGACAGTCCCTTAGCTTTCAGAGCAGAGATGTCCCTGGCCTACCCTGTTGCCCCCACGGCCACAGGTCTGTCCCGTGGGCCTTCCTGCTGGCTCCTGGTTACCTCCACCATCGGTCCTGTTTGGGGAGCCTTTCTCTGATCCTAGACCGTGTACCTTCTCCTGGGTGTGTTCCCTGAGACAAGGTCAGCCTGGATCACTGCAGGGCCAGCATGTAACCCAGGATGTGACCACCCTGACCGCTCTGTGGCCTCCCCCAATTCCAGCGCTCTACCTTCCTATGTGGGGCTCCATCCAGTGCCACAAAGGGTATAGCACAGGGGGGCGGGCATCACGGATCGGTGTCCACATTCTGTCCACACCCCCACCACACACACACTCCAGAACTCGTGGACAAAGCAACGCCTGGGGAGTCCAGGGTTCCAGGCGCGGGGCGCAAGGGTGCAAGCTCCAGGGTGCTTACCACCCCTTGGCCTGGGGCGTGGCGGGGTCCCCGGTGGACCCTGCGTAGAGGTGGGGCCCTCGGCGCTCCCGGGTCAGCCGGGGAGATGCTGATAATACTCGCTGGGGGTCGGGCTGAAGCGTTCTGGGGCTGAGACCCCAGACGCGAGGGGTGGGTGGGGACAGGCGCCCGGGGCTGGCAGCGCCGTTCGGTTCACGGCAGGATGGGCGAGGCCAGCCGGGGAGGTGGGAGGGGTCTGCAGAGGAAGTTGCAGGGTGGCGGCCCGCCCCTCCCCTCACGGTCTGTTCCGCGGGGGCGGGGTGAGGCCAGTGGCCGTGGCCTCCAGGCCCTCCCCTTCCCGGCGGCCGTCTGTGCCTGGGCCTCGTGCCCTTCTCCTCCCTCTGCCCCCGTGTGGGGCTGCAGGTGGCCCTAGAGGCCCTTCACGTGTTCTCCATCTATAGAGGGGCCACAAGGGTCAGGGGGTCGTTGGGCCACGGGAATCCGCCCAGGCACCCCCACACCGACTTTGCGTCCGGGGTGGTCATTTTCAAAAGGAGAGGGCCAACGGGTTGTGAACACCTGAGAGCCTCCGGTAAGCTCCAAAGGAGAGCGGAGGTGGAGGTGGGGACGGCGGGATCCATTTGCATCGGGAGAAGCCCCTGCAAAACCCCGCATGCGTTCCGAGCAGGCGCGCACGTGTGTGTGGCTCGTGCACCGCGAGACCCTGTCACGGATGTCACGGAGGCGGTGCGGTGGTGCCGCGGGGGCGGGCCTGGAAGGGCTCGGGCTCCGCACGGTCTTCTTTTAACGCACGGAAACTGCTCGTGGAATTACTACGAGTTCATGGGAAAGAAAGGGCAGGAATACTAATTAGGGGTTCTGGAAGCGAGTGGGGCTTTCCTCTGCACATTTCCACGTGTTAAATTCACGCCCGGAGTTCAGCCTCTAGAACCGGGGCGCGGGGGGGGGGGGGAGGGGTTGCCCCGCCCCCCCCCCCCCCTCCCCTGACCCTGCTGTCTGCCCTCTGCCTCCTCTGCCCAGGTGAACGCCCCTTTGCCTGTGACTGGCCTGGCTGCGACAAGAAGTTCGCGCGCTCCGACGAGCTGGCGCGCCACCACCGGACGCACACCGGCGAGAAGCGCTTTCCCTGCCCCCTCTGCTCCAAGCGCTTCACCCGGAGCGACCACCTGACCAAGCACGCGCGCCGCCACCCCGGCTTCCGCCCGGAACTGCTCCGGCGCCCGGGCGCCCGCAGCACCTCGCCCAGCGACTCGCTGCCCTGCAGTCTGGCGGGCAGCCCCGCGCCCAGCCCCGCGCCCAGCCCGGCCCCCTCTGGCCTGTAAGGGCCCTAGTCCAGCCCACCCTGCCGCACCCCTGCTGGGCCTGGGCCTGGAGCACCAGCAAAACGCCTGCTGTCCACAGCCCGGGGCGGGCCACGGACCGACGGCCGGTGTCCCCCCCACTGGGGGGGGGGGGGGGGGGTGGCCCTTGGGAGGGGTGGCTGGGGCCCCGTGTGTGTAAATAGCCATGTCGGATAACTCTCTTCCTATGTGTTAAACAGGAACCCCAGGTGGGCAGCCGGCCGGCGCTCCCCTCCCCCCATCGCCACCTCCCTGCTTCGGAGAGGGTGGGTCTGGGGGGAGCGGCCCAGGAAAGGGGCACGTAACCAGTGCTCAGACTTGGCCCCTCAGCCCTCCTCTCCAGGTTGGGATGATGTGTGCAAAGAGCCATAGATGAACCGGGGGTTCCCGCGGCCCCACCCCCACCCCGCCCGGGGCCCCCCACCCCACTGAAAGCCATTGGAGACGTTCAGGGAATTGGGGTGCGGCTCCAGCCGCCCCCATCCGGGTATTCAATCTCAGGTGTCCACAGATTCTGCCCTGCCACCCAGCTCCCCAGCAGTGGGGGCAGGGTGGGGAGGGGGGAGGCCGGGAGGGGGGAGGCAGTAGGGTCCAGGTTTTGCTCCTAAAACTGGGGTAGGGAGGGAGAGAAAGGGGTTCTTCCAAAGAGCATTTTGACTCTCGTTTGGGGAAGGTGGATAACACGGGCTGGGGCAGATGCCTGCTTATTTATTTTCCTCTGTCTCTGCTGGTAGGAAGGAGGGGGGCAGTGAGCGGCCCCGCTCTGGGTGGGTGTGTGAGTGTGTGAGTGAGGACTGCTCCCTTCGGGGTAGAGTCCCCAGCATTCGCCTTCCATAGCATCACATGACAATCAATCCCTCCTGTTTGGGACCATGACAGTCATTGAGCATCGGGCAGCCCTTCCCTGCAGGTGCCCCTGGACCAGAGGTTGAGGTCCTGCTTTGCAAGGGCAGGAAGCATGAGGGCTGACCCCTGAACCCCATGGGATAGCTCGCTTTTTTGGACCGGATAGAATATTTTTTCAGGCGCCAATCCCTTTCTTGATCTGGGCCCCATGGGTGGTCCATTGTCCTCAGGGGGTGTGGGTGTTGGGGGGAAGGTCTGTATGATTCCTACTTATGGTAGGGAGGGGTAAGCGCCATGACCCCTCCTGGTGTCTTCCCACTGTGGCTTCGGTCGGATTTCATTTTGGGTAGGGACTGAGGGCCGTGCCCTAGAATGGAACAGACCCAGGGTCCCCGTCCCAAGACCCTGAAAGGACCTATCGCCCACTGTTGGCTGCAGGAGGTTTTTGGCACCCACGTGTGTTCCAGAACCCTTCTGTCTCCCCACTGGGGGCTGGGGATCTGGATGGCGGTGTGGACTGGACCTGCCTTAGCAGGATCAGGGGGTGGGTGCCTGGGGTCCTGGGGAGGAGGCCAGGAAAGCCCTTTGGAGCTGGGCTGGGAAGGGTCTTCTGGCCCAGTCTCTGGGCAGATCTTGGCAGGGCTGGCCCATTCGTGCCCTTAAACCCTCCCTGCCAGCAGTGTTGGTGAGATGCCTTAGTCTGTGGGGGCAGGCTGGGGTCCCATTTTCCTTTATGTCTTTATGGACGTCCTCCTGATTGTCCCATCCCTGGCTGGTGCCTGTCCACAGGACGTGAAGTGTGGGTCTGAGGGCCCAGGAGGCCGAGGACTCGTCCCTGGCCCCTCTCCCATGTCCAGGGGTCGGGCCAGACCTGTGCCCCTCCTCCCCCAAGGAGCTGGAGGTCACTGGGACCCGGTTCCAGCCACTTCGCTGTGGCATCTCAAGGGGAGGGCCCCAAGGGACTCGTGCTGTCAGGTGGCGCCCCCCCCCCCACCCCACCTTACCCTGCCCTGCCTGGCCTTTTCCTTGTATTTAATTAAACAAGCCCTTTTTTAAACCCGACTCTGGTGACTGTGTGGTCTTTCTCACCTCTGGCCTTCAACCGGAGAACTCTCTGAGTCTCCGTCCCACGCAACAGGGTAGCCCCCAGGTCACCAGCGTCCCGCTGCAGAAAGTGAGGCAGTGGGGCCCTGAATCTCGGGACCTGGTGGGGGCATGGGATGACGCCCCCTCAGCCCTAAGGCCTGAGGAGGGGGCTGCTGGAAGCAGAGCGCGCTGCCGTCCCGTGTCACCCACGCCTCTCGCAGCTGCACCCCCCTCCTTCCCGCTCGGTTACCCGGCAACCGAGGCGCGGTGACACGGCGCCCGGGGGCGTCCCGCGCCCGCCCCCTTCCGGCACCGGGAGCCGGGCGGCAGGGGAGCCTGCGCCGCTGGGGCTGCTCGTGGGCGTGACAGGGCTCCTCCCCAGTGTCCCCCGCCCCCGCTGTCTGTGCCCCGCCTGGCCCCTGTGCCCAGGGGGCTGCCCACGTTCTGCACGCCGGCCGTGTGCCAGCTCCCGACTGGAGGCGGCCGAGCGGGGGGGCCCCTTGGTGAGGGCTTGGCGTCCCCGGGAGCACCGAGAAGCCGATGAGGGTCTCGGACCCCTTCCTAGGAGATAGACATCCAGATTCCAGCGGTCTCCCGAGCCCCGAGGGCGGGTGTGGCTTGGGCGGGGAGCCAGACCCTCCCCAGGGCCTCCCCGGAGTCCGTCCCCGGGGAAGGCGGAGGCTGCGCCCTCTGGCGGCCGCCCCTGTCATTGCACCGCCGGCTCCTGCCGCGCCCTCCTCGGAGTCCGGGGTCCGGCCCTGGCGGCCGCGCAGGTGGCCCTCGCCCTTTCTCGAGGTCGGCCTCCCTGTTGCACCCCCTAGCTCCTGCTTCACTTTGTCCCCCTTTCTACTGGCTTCTGCCCCGCAGGCCCGCCGACGTTGTTCCTTGGACCCCTGTCCCACTGTCCCTCTCCAGCCCTTCTGGCCTTTCTGCCCCTTTGGGCAGAGTTCCTGGAATTCGGGGAACGCAGCCCCTGCCTCCAGTCTCTCTTGGACACCATCCCACGTGCTCTGAACAGCTCGAAGATGTCCCCCTCCTGCCTTCTCGACACTCCCTGGTCATGCGGCCTCGGGGACCCCTGACCCTCCCCGATGCCCCCCACCCCAGGCTAATGTTCCCCTCTGGCTATGCTTCTTGTACGGTCACCTCCCCTGTGTGCAGACGATACTCCCTGGTCCGACACCAGGACCTCACCCTCAACTCCAGACCCTGAAGGTGCCAACTCTCACCCCCAGGCCGCCCAGTCCCCCCCCCCCCCCCCCCTCCTCGGGCACTGGTACCTCCATGTTTCCTGGTGCGGAGGCCCAAATCCTTGACCTTGACTCAGTCTCACTACCACACCCATTTCCATCAGGAAATCTCCCCGGAGTTTTCAGAGCACATCCGAAATCTGCCCACTTGTACCCGGTCCTGGCGTCCACCCAGTCCACCACCTCGTCTCCTCATCTCAGGCAGTCTCCCCCACCCTGGTCCCCGGGGTCGCGCGGCCCCACCGTCGCCCCGCCCCCGTCCGCCCTCCCCTCAGCGGCCACCAGAGGACGGTCGTGAGCGCCCGAGTCAGGTCCCGCCCCCTAATGCCTACAGCCCTCGGAGGCTCCCACCTCCCTCCGTGTGAAAGCCTAAGTCCTCACGGAAGTCCCCAAGGCCCTGTGCGACCTGCCCCCATCCCCTGCATCCCTTCCATTCCTCCGTGTTTCCCTCTTGCCCACTCTGCTCCAGCCACGCGGACCTCCCCTCGGTTCCTCCAACACGCAGGCCTGGTGCTGCCCCCAGGGCCTTTGCACAGACTGTGCCTGCTGCCTGGAATACCCTTCCCCCTCTTTAGAACTGTTCATATCCCACCGTCCTCAGAGGACTACACGGACCACCTCTTAGTCCCCTACCCTGTTCTACTCCCCTTGCCCCCCCCCCATAGCACTTAAATCATGCTATATCATTTACTTATTTCCGATTGTCTGTCTCCCCCATTGAGAACACTACTCCCACTGGGGTCGGGATCTCTGCCTCGTTCACCGATGTTTCTAGCACTGTATCTGACATACAGTAGGTACTCGGTGAATATTTGCTGAATGGATGACCAAGGCCATCCTTGGGCGTGGATGGAGACCAGGCGGGCTCTCGCAGAGGGGGGCCCTCGCTTCACCTCGCACGCGCCGTCAGACCACTCTCAGGGGCGCACCCTTCTGTTACTGGCGATGACAGGTGTTGAGAGACCCCTGCATGAGGGGCCTCAGGGCCTCAGGTGGCTGAGGTGAGGAGGGCAGTAGGCTGGGAGGGTCGGTGGCAATCACCAGCCGCTGGACCCAAGGGTGGCCAACTGTTCATACAGAGGCTGGGATGGCAACTTTTAGGTAACGTCTCCCCAAGTTTTAAACATGGGCGGCAACAGATTTATATCATTTGAAAAACTAGTACAGCACTCAAAAAACCTAGTCCCCAAACACGCACATTGAAAGCAAACACACGCTGCACAGCAGCACAGAGCACACCGCCCAGAGACGCCGCAGCCAGGGGCCCTTGACAGGTGAGCGGACATGACCGTGTCCACCGCGCACGCGCACATCCCTCAGCCGGGAGCAGGAGCGAGGCGCCCACGCCCGGCGCCCCGCGGACGGGACCCTGAACACAGGCGCGCCGCGGGACAGACTGAACACACGACGCTCAGGGAGGGAACCAGACGCGAGAGGCCACACGGGGTGTGAGTCCTCGTGTGTGAAACGTCCAGAACGGGCTCGTCCACGGCCAGGAGGGGGGCTGGGGGGGTGCGGGGAGGGGGAGGGCGTGCCGGGGGAGGCGATGGCTGATGGAGATGGGGTTTCTTTTTGGCTTCAGAATATTCTGGAATTACACAGAGGTGACGGTTGCACAGAACAGTGAATGTACCAAATGCCCCTGAATTCTCACTTTTTAAAATCAAGTAATTATTTTTTTTTGTAATTTTTTAATGTTTATTTTTAAAAGAGAGAGAAAGTGCCAATGCAGGAGGGGCAGAGAGAGAGAGAGAGAGAGAGGGAGAGACCGAGAATCCCAAGCAGGCTCCATGCTGTCAGCAGAGAGCCTGATGCGGGGCTCAGACTCACAAACCGTGAGATCATGACCTGAGCTGAAGCCAGATGCCTAACCGACTGAGCCACCCAGGTGCTGAATTTTCACTTTTAAAATGATTAATTTGGGGGGCACCTGGGTGGCTCAGTTGGTAGAGCATGTGATTCTTGACCTCAGAGTCATAAGTTCAAGCCCCGTGTGGGGGGTAGAGGTTACTTAACAATAAAATCTTAAAAAATAAAATAAAATGATTAGTTTTGTTAATGTGAACTTCCCCTAAATAAAAAAGGGGAACGAAGCGGGGAAGAATTTGTCCAGGATGCCCTGTTGTCCCATCCACCCCTGCCCGCATTTCTTGTTTTCAGTCACTAAAGTCTTATCCCAGTTAGCACACATCACATGCGGTTTTCCGCACCCGCCTAGAACTGAGGACACATTCCTTCCCTGAACATTCATTGATCCATGTTACAGATGTGTGTTTAGGTCCTGTGTCCAGCCGGGTCCTGTGGTCACGGGCCCTGGCCCTGAGGTTCCCTTAGTCCGATGAGGGGTGGGTGGAGGCAGGTGTGAAAAAAATTTGTTCGCTGTCGGGGATAGAAAATGTCGTGAGGCTGCCGTGGCGGGAGATCCTCGGGGAGAAATGTGGTTGTCAATTGGAGAAACCCCACTTCATCCTCCTCCGTGGCTCCCAACCCTTTGTGGCTCCCCATTGCCCTCCTGGTTTGGACAACAAGCACCCTCACACATTCACAGCCGCAGGTTGCCTCTTGCCTGGACACTTGCTCAAGAAAGAGTGTCTGTGCTCAGAATCCCCCCCGCAATATTCCGTGCACCCTCCACTGTCAACGCTTACTGCGTTTGAAACCAGGGGCTCTCGGTGATCTGGCCAAAGAGGCAAGGGCTCTCCGCCCTCAGGGCCCACTGACCAGCCCCCAGACAGACTTCGGACAAAAATCAGATCGTGTCCTCTGGAGAGTCGTCTCTGACCCTCTCCACCCCACCTGCCCTCCATTACTGTCCTTCTTAGTCAATTAATTTGTAATTGCGGTAAAAATACGTAACAAAACGTTCCCTTTTAACCACTTGCGAGAGTACAGTTCACTGGCATTAAGCAAATGCACACTGCTGTGCAGCCACCCCCACCATCCATCTCCAGAACTTTCCATCTCCCCAAACTGAGACTCAGTCCCCATGAAGCACCGACTCCCTGTCCCCTGGCCTCTCCTGGGCTCCCACCATCTACTCTGTCTCTGTGGACGGGGCTCCTCCAGGGAACCCCCTGTGAGCTGGGTCACACAGGATGTTGCCCTTCTGAGTCTGGCTTCTGTCACTCTGCACAGTGTCCTCCGGGTCCGTCCACGTGGTGGCAGGTGGCAGGACGTCCTTTCTTCTTCAGGCTGAATAACAACATTTCATTACATGGACAATCCGCATTTTGTGTGCCCACTCACCTGTTGATAGATAAGGGCTGTTCCCATCTCTTGGCTGTTGCGAATTATGCTGCTGTGAACAGGGGTGTACAAGTACCTCTTCAGGATTCTTCTTTCCATTCTTTTGGATATACAACACGAAGTGAGATTGCTGTATCACAGGGTAGCTCCATTTTAAACTTTTTGAGGAACGACCATACTATTTTGGCTGCACCATTTTATAATCCCACCAACATACATAGTATGGATTATAAATATGTTTACATATATACTATATATAAGTTTATATACTTATGTGTGTGTGCATATATATATACGTACATATATATATATACACATATATATATACATACATATATATACTGTGTGTGTTCATATATATATATATGAACTTGAACTCAGGACCCTGAGATCAAGAGTCACTCGCTCCACCGACTGAGCCAGCCAGGAGCCGCATTCTTACAATTTTTCATTAAGATGTTGGCCTAACCCTCCAGGCTCCAGGGACCCTCCCCTCCCCACCATATCCCTCATTTGTCCAGATCAAGGTAGCATCTAGGGTAGACCTTGGTATACACTAGGCACGCAATTTTATGTGAACACATGAATGAGTGAGAACGGGATTCTTGTGGGTCCGGGACAAGAGTCCAGCGGGGAGAAAGGAAGCACTCATTGACTCAAGTCGGCTGCACACCAGGGCGGAGGTAAGCTTTAGGGGTAAACGGAGCAGGTTCCCAAGCACAAGACGCGCCTGTAGGGCTCGCCTCGTCCAGCAGGGGGCACTTCAGGGCAACGTGTTCCTAAAACGCAAATTAATAGCAAATGCATGACAGCTGGTCCTGACGGACTTCGTTGTTGTTGTTGTTGTTGTTGTTGTTTTTTGATCAGGCGCGCAGTAGACAGCCCAGGCGCCGTCGGGGCCTCGGGCTCAAGATGGCTTTGCTGCCATAGCTCAGGGCCGGGCGGCGGCGCCGGCGAAGCCCCTGGAGGCCGCAGGCGGGGCCGCCCGCACCCTCCGTCCCTCCCCCCGCGGCCACCTGTCCCTGCCCACGGGTCCGCGAAGCGCCTCGGTTCCTCGAGGGCTGGAGTTTCTGATCAGGCGCGCTGCGGGCAGCCGCTCCCGGGGTCCCTTGCGGCGGCGTCCCGGGGGCCTGCGGGGGCCTCGGAGCAAGATGGCGGCAGCGGGGTCCGTGAGGCGCGGGCGGCGGCGACCGCGGCGCCAGTGAGCGGCCCGGGGGCCCGGGCGGCTCCGGGCCGGGGTCCCGCTTCGGGACGGACCATGCTACGCTCCACCGGTTTCTTCCGGGCCATCGACTGCCCCTACTGGGCTGGGGCGCCCGGGGGGCCCTGCCGGCGGCCCTACTGCCACTTCCGGCACCGCGGGGCCCGGGGCCCCGGCGCGCTGGTCGGCGGTGGAGCGGCGCCCCCCGCGGCAGGTAATGCCCGACCTGGGCTTGGCTCCCCGACCCGGGGCTAGACTCCACGGCTGGGACTTTCCCGGCTCCTCCGTTCTCGTCCCAGACCCCTCTCCGGACGCTGGTGGGCGTCGTCTCGCCAGCCGGGACCGGGACCACCCACCCCGGGGCCCGGTGCAAGTCGCGGCATCTGTGCGAGCCTCCGTTTCCATGAGCGTACGGTGTAACCGTGAGGGGGCATGCCGTCCTAGAGCTGTCGCGAGGGTGCAGTGAGCTAGCGCAGGCCGAACGCTGAGCACGGGGCTCGGGAAACGAGCGCGGCTGACACTGGTCCGCAGGCCCAGGACTCCCCTGCCTTTACTCGCACCCGAGTTTCTCGCTGGGGTGACCATCCCCGCCGCGCCCCCAACCCCAGGTGCTGTGGCAGCTCTTGTTTGCTGCTGCGTTGCGTTCCCCCTCCGCGCCTCCAGTAGTGGGGTCGGGAGGGTCTTAGGAGCACCTACTGTGTGTCGAGCCCTGTGTCAGACGCAGCTGGACAGGGAGTAAGCCAAACCCGAGGGACTGGGACGGGAGGGCGGATAGGCTCCCAGGAAATGACCTTCTTTCGGTTGGGCAGAGAATGTTAGCGGGCTGCACGTCGTATCCTCGCGGTGATTGTCATTGTCATGGCAGAGTTTGGTGAAAGCTGGGAGCTCTTCTTGTGGGAGGTGTGGGATTTCAGCGGAGACTTTAAGAAGGGGGGGGGGGGGGGGGGGGAGGAGGACATCGCAGGGAAAGGCTTGGAGGGAGGATTAAGTGGTGTCATTCCTTCTGAGGGAAACTCAGGCTCCCGCTGGTGATCTCTGTCCTTCAGGACTGGCTCTCCCTTTCCATCAGACCCAGACTCCCTCATTCAGCCTCAATTTCAAATTCCCTCTCTGTCTTTCCCCAGGAAAAATGTCTTTTATTTCAGAACCGTCTTCGAAAGAGGAGTGGGCCGGCTGGGATTAAATAATAGGCCTGTTTTCCCATTTTGCCAAGGAAAGAATAGGAGGGTTTTTTTAATTTCTCGCACGAATTTGTTTAGCCCCCCGCACCTGCAGCTGACGGTTTGCAGACAGCCAGATGCGAGCGTTCATTGTCTGGCCCCCCACCTATTCTGGGCACGGGGCATTCAGAGCTGCGAGCCACGGGCGCGGCCGTCAGGAACCTGTTGAGAAGACAAAACAGAGGTGCCCCCTGGCCTCAGCATCGGGTCATTATCACTCCCGTCTCTCGTGGGGGCCAGGAAGGTGGCGGACAGCACGTTGGAGGCATCTGGGAGTCAGCGCCCCACTGACGTGTGGAGGCGCGGTTTCTTGACTCCATTTGTTTGCCTCTTGGTGTCATATGCATTGCTTTGCAAAGAGCCCCCTGGGTTTTGGGTTCCTCTGGGTGAGTCCAGAGAGGGCCGGCCCACTCCCTTATGCCCCTGACGTTCTGACTTGGCCCCAAGTCTGTGTGTTGCCTTCTAGCCTTCCGTTCTGGGGTGTTGATTTCTGTCCTCGTGTGTCCCTCCCGTGGTAAGTCACTTTTCAGATTTCTTTCTATGTCAAGAATGGCCAGTGAGTTTCCTAAAGGATCATTTCTAGGAGCCTGTTTGGTGAGGAAGTCCTGTGTGCCCCACTTGCTATAGGGGAAAAATGCAGCTGTCTACCCCTTTCCATGGTGGGTCTGCATTTTCTTTTTGCAGGGAAGGGAGGGAAGGGAGGCAGGGGAGGGAGGGGAGGGAAGGCCTGCTTTCTGGTGGCGCCGCTTCTCCTGCAGAGGGGCAGAGCCAAATCCCAGCTCAGCCTCTTCCTTGCCGTGCAGCCCCTCTGACCCTCTGTTTCCTTCTCCGTGGCATGCTTCTGGGGTCGCTGCCCTGTGAGGACGCCAGGGGAGAGTGTGTGCCTAGTCCTTTCCCTCCCTTTCAGCTTCCCCCTGCTCCAGATTTTGACAAGCTCAGTTTCCTGTGGGTCGGAAGAGGCCGCAGCGGTCCAGATGTGCACAGGGAGGCGCTCTTGCCAGGGTGGGCTGAGCCAGCTTTGCTTGGACTCATTTTTAAGCAACAGCGTTGCTAAGGTGCTTGGTGGACGCAGCCTGCAGGAGGGACGTTGGGGTCCCCGTGAGGCCCAGCACCTCCAGTCTTGGGCCGCTGGGTGCCTGAGACTTTTGGCAGAGTCTGAGGCCCGTGAGGGGCCGGGGCAGGGATCCTGTTCCTTCCAGACCTTCAGCTCCAGCCCCGTGCCTCCCAGTGTGGGATTCAGGATCCCCACCTCCGAACTTCGGTGTGATATTGCCCAGTTTCGGCAGCACGCACTTGGGCAGGCTCTCTATGACTCTGAATGGTAGGGATGATTGTCCCCATTTTACAGATGAGGAAACTGAGGCCCAGAGATGGGAAGCCACTCTCCTGTGTGCACGTGGCCGGTAAGTGGGGTTATGGGATTGAGTTTGGGCAGTCAGGCCCTCGCCCCACGCACCACCTTCCTCCAGTTTCTGCTGCCCAGCACCTGCGTGGCTCGCACACGCCTGGGCACCCACGGTGTGTCAGGCTCAGCGCTCTGCGCTCTGCCCTGGGGCCGGCAGGTCACAGCGAGGCTTGGGAGACACAGAATTGTGACACCTGAACACGAAACCTGAGGACAGGCTGGAAGGCAGGAGCGGTCACGGCCGTGGCAGGGGCGGCGGCTCTCGGGGCAGCCCTGCCCCTGGGCTTCACATTTAAGCCCTTGAAGGCCCTGCGTGGTCTGGAGCCCCGAGAGCGAGCACCGCTTCTGTAGGGCAGCTCTGAGCCCACAGAGTCCTGCAGAGGAGGGGGCTGGAGCCAGAGAAATAATGCCTCCCAGCAGAGGGTGGGTTCTGTTTCCTCCGCGAGCGGACTCGGGACAGGAAGGGCACGGCCTCAGCGAACAGGCAGCCCCCGAGGCGTGGCCACGCTGCCCCTCTGCTGCTTCCTCTGTGGGCGGGGTGCCGGTGGGTTTCAGGGGGCGACTCCCCCCACCACGGAAGTGTGCTTTCCTGCGTCCAGCCCGTCAGCGCCGTGACCGTTTCTGTGCCCTGAGGCCGCGGGAGAACCCCAGCAGAGCCTGGTGTCTGGAGGCCTGGCCGGGCCGAGCAAGGACCCTGCACCGTTTGCTCGCTGGTGGGCACGTGGGCTTGAGTTGGGCGTCCTGCAGGGTCTGGGTGGGAGCTCTCAAGCTGGTTGGAGGAATAGTAGTCCCCCGTCCTCGGGGCCAGGCCTGCCGTGGGGGGTGTGCTGGGCGCCCCCGGTCGTGACGCCCCTACCCCAGCTGCAGTGACAACAGACGTTCCCCGGTGTCACCCAGTATCCCTTGGTCATAGGCTGATTCTCACTGCAGCCACTTTACTTTGTTTTTCAACTTCAGCCCCTGCCGCTCCCCAGATGCCGCAGCCCCCAGGGGCCCAGCCGCGCAGGCCTCCCACGGGAGAAGCCGTTGGTACCCTTGGTGGTGCTTCTGCTGTGCCGTTGCTGGTTTTCTGTGAGGATGGCATTAGAGGAGAGATGTGGGGGTTTTCTGGGCCCCCGGGTGCGCCCTGCCTGTGGTTTCAGGGGCGGAGTCCCAGCCGGTGAAGCCTGCACGTTACCTCTGTTCAGAGCACTTCTTTTCAGGACTTGGGTAACGTTTGTTTTAAAAACATTGGACGATCCCCAAAAATCCGAAGAAACACGTGGAAATTGCTGCAAATCCGTGCCTCCTGGCTTGCGGTGCTCCCCCTGGCCTGAGCTGGAGGAGGCCTGCTGTCCTTTCACGTAGCTGTGACCCTGCTGCACTGGTGACGTCGGATCGTGTTTTCCGAGGCTCCGCAGCCCCAGTGAGGAGAGGGGCCGTCCTGGGACCGAGTCCCCAGCTTTCCACACCTGGCAGTCCTCTGGATGCCCGAGGAGCCTTAAAAAACCTGCCTTCGCACCCCGAGCCGGTCTGGAGCCACACGCCTATCGCTGTGTCTGCACATAAAGCTGCTGATGGCCCTGTGACCCTGCCCCCGGGGGACTCGGAGTGGTGTCTGGGGAGGTCTGTGCTTGTCGGTTCGGGGGAGCTCCTGGCGTGGAGCGGGTGGGGGCGCCCCTCCCCGTGGTGCTGAGCACCCAGCCCCCGCGTGGGGCTGGCTGCGCGGGGTTCTCCAGGGGCTTCGGGGAGGAGGTGCGGCCAAGGCGGGGGTGCGCGGCCCCGAATGAGGGCGTTCCTGGCTCTGCTTTCTGTTGTGCAGAGAGCCCGTCTGGCGGGGGGCCTCCAGCAGGTCGGCGGTACCGCCTGGGCCTCAGTTATGCCTTCCGTGCAGCGAGTAATGACACGGGCCCTCGGCGGACAGAGCTGCAGGCACGTTCTCCCGCTCTGCAGCCCGTATCCCCTTTGCAGAATAACCCGTGGGGCTGTCGAGGGGTGTGCGCACGGGGATTCTTTCTGCTCCGTGTGCGTGTGCAGTGGGCAGACCGGTCGGTGTGATGTGGTGCACGACGAACAGCCGGGCGCTAAGAAGCGGATGGGCAGCGGGTAGGAGGCATGGGGCTCCCCGGAGCCTGGAGCCCCCCGGGCGGACTGCCGGGGAATCAGGGAGACGCCTCCTGGCCACCGCTCTCCTCCTTCGCGATAGCTGCGTCCTCCAGGGTTTCTGCCGTTGGCTTGTGCCTTTTGAGGAAGCGGGCACGCGTGCTCGCCGTGTGAGGGCCTCTGGTCTGGCGGCCCCCCAGGCGCTGCAGGTTTCTGGAAACGGCCACGTGGAGCACCTGGGGGAACCTGCTTTTGCTGTAGTTTGCTGGAGAACAGGGTGGGAGGCTGATGGGGGGCCCAGCTCTGGGGGTGGGGCCTGGCCTGGACACGTGCGTACACAGGCAGGTATAGCTGGGTCTTGGGTGTCTTCTGTAAAATCGGGAGCTAGCCCCAGGACCCTGCAAGGGCTCTTCCGGATGGATCTGAATTCAGTACATACCTGTGGACCAGGATGGGGCACCGTGGAAGCAAAGGATTGGTGTCCAGCACAGATAGGGGTTGGGGTCTGGGGGAACTGCAGGTTGCAGGGACATCGGGCGGGTGTCCCCAAGCAAGTGGTTGCCGAACTGGGTTTTGAAGGGTGAGTAGAAGTTTGCCTGGCGGCTGGAAACAGGGGTGGGCAGATGGTAATCCCTGGTTGGGACTGGGAGACAGTGCAGTGAAAGGCCTGGAATCTTCTGTCCTGTGGTTTTGGGGGGAACTGGGGCGGGGGAGGGGAGGCTGCCCGCCAGCATCGCTGCCATCCCCGGCGGCTCCAGCAGGGGTCAGTGTTGTGACACTGATTCTGACTCCTCCAGCACGGGCCCCTGAGTACTGCTGTGGTCTGGGAGTCCGCCCCACAGACTGGGAGGTGGGGGTGGGTGCAGGGGACAGGGGGAGGCAAAGCCCAGGAGGTAACGGGGAGGGCGTGTCCGGGTAGCACTGGGACCGCTTTCACTCCAGGCACATCCAGGTGAAGCTTGTCCCTATGTGTCCTAGTTGACGGTCACACAGCACTGTTGTTTGTCCTGGGAGACCTGTGTGCTCTTCTCCAGCGGAGTGGCCCAGAGGGCCCTCAAAGAGCAGGAATGTGGGTGCTGTTTCAGGAGACAGGGCCCAAAAGCTCTGGGGCTCCCATCCCCACGCACCCATGAGCACAGGCCTGCCCAAGCAGCTGAGTCCCACCTCTTCTGCAGGGACAGTCTCGGAGGGCTGCCTGGAGGAGCCGCGGAGACAGTCCATCGGGCTCTGGGCAGGAAGCTGTCCAAATATGTGGGTGGGGGAGGGGCTGGCCCACCTGGGAAATCTGTCCTCATCACTCCCCACCTGCCCAACCCCCGCCCCCCCCCCCCCGGCCCAGCACCTTCCTGGGGGGTCAAGTAATAGAAGCCGCTGATGCTGATGGGTGATGTTGGTGTGTGGGCTCTTAGGGGCCACAGCCGGCTCCCCCTGTGTCTTGAACCCACGTTCCAGGAATGGCCGTGACGGGCATGGCCTTCCTTCCCTGCCAGCTTCACCTGGAGCATCCCGAGGACACTGTTCCACGTTCTAGGCTTCCCAGGACCTCCCAGGAACCTGTGTTGTGGAGGAAGGTGACCCCAGGAACATCCACTGGCCAGCGTGTTGGAAACGCACCAGGGCCAGAGCGAGAGAAGTGCTGAAATCGTGTGTTCGGACCCTGAAAGTGATCTGCGCCTGCCGCGGACTGGCTGTGAGGGCCGAAGGGGGGCCGCGGTGTTCCATGCTCGTGGTGGCCTGGCCGCAGGAGCAGAGGGGGCGCCGCAGAGAACGGGCCACGGTCAGCTGCACCCCTGGGAGGCCCGTTGTTGCCAGTGCGGCCTAGTCCTTCGAGGGTGCCGTTCTGTTGCGTTTTTGTGCTCTTTAGGGATTTCTGGGTTCTCTTGGTTTTTTTGGCCTGTGCTGTATGCTTCCCTGTGTTTTTGCAGCATGGTTGAGCCCCGTCGTATTTAGACTCCGCGACTCCACGTGGGTACTGCTGTCCTGGTCCTCCCAGGATCAGGCCCTGGGGAGAGCGCGGAGTGCCGAGCCACCGGTATTCCCAGGTGTGCCTGGGGCCCTCGCCTCGAGCTTGCTTCTGGGCTGGGGGCTTTAGAGCTGAGGGGAGGCTCCAGGGGGCAGAGGGCAGTGAGGGGAGGCCGTCCAGGGGTCGGGCCGTCCAGTGTCATCAGCCCAAGGTGGAGGTGGACCCCAGGCCCCGCTCCCCAGGCACAGCCCGGGTGTCCCTCACGTGCACTCCCAAACACCTGCTTCTGTTGGCTGTCACAGTTCTCTTGCTGCGTGTCCGGGGTGCCACAGGCAGCCACAGGCCTCTGCCCTCTGCCCTCTGCTCCGGAATGAGTGAGTGGCCAGGTACTTTTTCCCTGGGCTTCAGGCTCCTGCTCTGTCCACTGGGGCACTTGGATGTCCAGGAGTGGGGTGTGGGGGGCCCCGGGAACAGGGACTCTGGGCCTGGAGGGGAGTAGTGACAGCCAGCCCCTCTGAGGACCTGGGGAATGCCCTGCCCCCCATAGGGGTGGTGAGCGCTCAGAACCACTGTGCCCCAGTTGGCTATCCACCCTGCATTCCAGCCGAGCCAGCCAGGGCTGGCCGACAGCTAGTGTCCTTTCTGCCACCGTGGTCTTCTGGGGATGTCCGCCCTCTCTGCGAGGCCTCGCGCCCTATGGAGTCCTCAGAACGTGGCTGGGTTTACTGTCTCCACTTAGGCCCCACACAAGCAGCCAATGTGTCCTGCTTATCTCTGGTGCTGTAGGGACCGTCTCCTCCTGTGCCCCCGTGCGGGGTCAGCCGGCTGTCTCCGCCACCGCCACCGCCGGCCGGGTTGGAGGAGAGCCCCGCTGATGGCTTATCCGAGCTCAAAGCCGGGGTGGGACCGCTGTGCGCTGTGTGCTTATCGGCTTTGGACCTTGGGCCGAGTAGAAGGAGGGGAGCGGCGACGGCCAGCCCTTCAGAAGGCAGCGCCGGCTCCCCTTTCCGGAGGGGGGAGAGGACCCAGGCTTTGGGGTCAGACCTCTCCAGCTGGGCGGGGCTGGCAGCTAGGCTGGCCAAGACTCCGGCTCCTTATCTGTGGAAGGAGGGCTCTGTCCGTGCCTGAAGTTCACGGTGGGGCTCACGGACCTCCCCCAGTGTGGCCTCCGTGCTTGGCTGTCTCGTCGAGTCCACGTGCGTTGCGGACGGGAGGCTGCGCGCTGTTGTCCAGAGCGGAGTGAGGCACAGAGGCGCGGGTGCGGCCAGAATTGGGTGTCTCCCGGCAGGGGGAAGGGTCGGAGTGACTGGGGCCGGCTGCCCTATCCTGCTGTTCTCTCAGCCCCGTGCGGTCTCCATAGCGAGCCTTGACCCAGCCCCAATGGGCTCTTGCACTCAGTGACCCACAGCCCTGGAAAGCGGGGGTCTGGCCTTTCCTTGTGGGGATGGGGAAGCAGGCCTGGAAGCCTGTCCTAGAGGCTGGTGGTCAGAGAGGGTGTCGGGCCTCCACGGCCGGGAGAGCCAGAGGAGGGCGGCTCTGTCCTTCAGCAGGGCAGGTCTGGTGGACGCGTGGCCTCCGAGGGCACAGAACCGAGGCTCAGGCACCGCCAGGGGAAGACTTGGCCTGTGTGGGCTGGCGGCAGGGGTGGGAAGAGGCATTTGGTGACTTTCCTTTTCCAAAAATCAGCCCAAATGATCTTGCTTTTCCAGGGGCAAACCCCCACGGGAGCGCTCTTGGCTCCCATCCGGATCAACCCCCTCATCATTGGAAGACGCCTTCCACGGTGCCCTGAGGGCCGGCCTCGCAAGGTGCCACCTGCCCAGAGCCTTCGGCTGTGCTCCCGCAGGCGGGTGGGCACTGTCCCCAGGGCACCCTGCGGCTTGCAAAACATTTTCTTGGGGAGCTCCTCCAGTTCCCACAGGCTGTGCCAGGGACCCGGCCCTCCGAAGCAGGGCGGGGCAGGGGCCACGTGCCTGGAACAGGTAGCTTTTGCTCTCCCCTCCCCCAAGCCTCAGGTAGCCTTGGCTGGGGCTCAGCGGGCGCCTGCCTGCAGGGACTGAACTCTGGGCTCCCTGTGCCACGAGGTTGTAACAGAGCTCCTGGCAGCTGCACTCAAAGCTCCTAGACCTGTCTAGAGACCCTCAGGCTATTGATGAAAACTTACAGGACCAGTGGGGAACCAGAAGCCCCACAGGGGCAGGCTCTTGGCCTTGACCTTCTTAGGCCCACTGAGGGTGTTGCTTTTTGCTTTGTGGTTTTGAAGGCAGCCTCCAGCTGGGGCTGAACGCGCCCTGTGTTGGCAGGGCTCATACCAAGGGGCTGGGTGCTTGGACTGGGCTCAGCCGGGGGCTGCACCCCCTTCAGAGTCTGAGCTGCTGAGACCCCAAGTGCACTCGCCCCTTCCCGGTTGAGAGGCCAGGGTGCTTGGAGGCTAGAGAGGGTGGAGCGAGCCGGTGTGACTGCCCTGACAATGCCAGTATGGGCTCCAAGGTGGAAAACGAGACGGCCTCCCTCCTGGCCTGTCTGCCTCCGGTTCCCCAGAGCTGAGGTGGCCTCAGGCTCTTTGTGGGGCCTCCTCTCTCCCTCCCTTGGGGGGAAACCCTTCCTTTCAAAATGTAAAGTGGCTTCATTACTTGGAACCAGGCTAAGGGGCCCCTGGCTGCCCTGCATTGTTTGTAGCCCTTTTCCCTGGGGAAGGGTAGGGAAAAGACCCCCATCGGTGCCTCCCTGACCGGCCCCTGGGAGAGGGGCATTGCCGCTAGGTGGACCCTAACTCCCATCTCCCCCATCAGGGGGAGGGCTCTTAGCCAAAGGAGGGCAGCGTGGGGAGTGAGGTGGGCTGGGCCGGAGGCCCCTTGAGACCCGCCAGTCCAGCCCCTCCAAGCCCCTGGTGGACGTGCCCAGTAAGTGCCCCCCAGCTTGTGGCTGGTCTGGGCGCTTCCGCTTTGCTGGCAGCCAGGACTTCTGCGGGGAGGAGAGGGCAGGGCACTGTCTTCCCTCTGTTCACTCAGGGGTCGTTAGGCTGGGGCGGGTCTCCCATTGGTGCCTTTGGACTGGTTGGGGGGTCAAGGTGGGCTGGGAGGGAGGCCCCCCTCTGGGTGGTCCCTCCACCTCTTACCAGGGGCGGCTGTGCGCCCTGCCCCCAGTCTCCCTCCCCCATACCCTCTAGTTTTCAGCCGTGAGGTGGGGGGCATGGAGTGGCTGCCCCCCCCCCCCCCCCCCCCCGCCGGCTCTGGTTTTGCCTCCCTGTCTGCGTCTGAAGCATTTCTGTCCGCTCCTTTTCTCCCGAGTACGACTTAAGATGTGGGCTCCAAGGCAAAAGGCAAGCCACAGGCCGCAGTCTCTTCCCTCCCTCGGGCCCCAGGCGGCCCCAGCCCCAGCGCTGTCCCCTGCAAAGCTCCCTGTCCCCTGAAGGCAGGCAGGCAGCCACACGGTTTGGTTTACTTTGTCGAGTTTCCTGGGGCCACGGTGGCCGGCACCACCACCTGGGGCCTGAAAACAACACAAGATTTCCTTACCTGAAGAGGTCAGAGGTGCAAAATAGGTCTCACCGGGCTACATCCAGGTGTGGGCAGGGCTGGTCCTTTCTGGAGGTTCCAGGGGAGAGTCGCTGCCACACGGTCAACCACAGGGCATCGGATCTATTGACATATTCTTCGGTGATGGTATAGAATTATCTCCGATAAGGTCTTTTAGGTTTGTGAGTATAGTTGACCTACACTGTTACATTACTTTCAGGCATACTGCTTAGCGGTTTGAAAAGTTTGTACGTTACGCTAGGTTTTTTTAAAGCACATTCTACGCTTTAGATGGGATTTCTAGCAAAGTCTCTGAATTCTGGAATACGTCAACACGGCGAACTTGAATCTGGTGTATTGTCCCTTTCTTGGAACGGTGGGCTTCATTTGGTCACATTTTATGGAGAATTTCCGCACCTCTGTCCATGAGGGAGAGTCTCTGCTGGGTTTCGTGCCGACGTTGGTGGCACTGGTCGTGCTGGTCTCGTAGACCATGCCCTGGAACCTGGAACAGAAGCAGGATTGTCTGTCTCACAGCCGCCCCGGGGTGGGGGTGGGGGGGGGGCGGGCATGACTGTTCAGACTGATAGAAACGGTAAAAGGACGGAAGGTGGGGCGCCTGGGTGGCTCAACCGGTTGGGGTCCGACTCTGGATCCCAGGCTCGTGGGTTGAGGTGGCCGCTGGCTTGCTCTCCACCCTACTTGGTGTTCTCAGAATGCGATGTGAATGGAAATGCTTTTTTCCGCTTTGCTCCGTGGGGCCGCAGCACGGCCAGCATTCTGCCTTTCCTGTCCCCTCACAATCGCGTGTGGGTGTCCTTCGTGACTCCGTGCTCCCTGACGGTGGGCCCCTCGGTGGCTCCGTGCTCTCCTGGCGCGTGCACGGCCACGTGGACGTAACTGCGGGGAGCAAGTTTGTGGGACAGAGCCCTAGAGGTGACACCTCTGGGGTGGCCCTGACCCAGGGGAGGTGGGCGAGGGCCGTGGCTGCTCCCTGCCTGGCCGGCCAGCCTTCCGCGCACACCCTCCCGGCTCCCGTCCGTAGGAGGCAGCACGCCGTGGCTTCGGTGTGGGCCAGGTCCGTGGGACTCCCGTTCTCGCTCCAGCTCCTGGAGCTACTTGTCCAGTCTGTGAGGTCGCCACTGCCCCGCCCCATGCCGGGAGGTCTGTGGACGAGTGGCCGTGCCCCCGGGGGCCCGGCCCCTGTCCTGCCTCCTGGCCGGGCTGCCTCCCTAGGGCTTTGCCAGAGGCCCCGCCCCCAGTTGGTTCTGCTTCTCTGCTCTTCCCCGGCGGCCTCCGGGGCGACGCCCGGGTTGAGGCTGTGGCCCGACGTTGGCCCGCGTGGCTGCGGCTTCTTCGGGGGGCCTGCTCACTGCCGTTTTCTCCCGCTTCCCGTTTCAGGGCTTGGATATGACCCGTACAACCCCGAGCTGCCCAAGCCCCCCGTGCAGAGGGAGAATGGCGCCCTGGGCAGCGGGGGGGAGCCCCGCTCGGACATCCTGGAGCTGGAGCTGGTCAACCAGGCCATCGAGGCGGTGCGCTCAGAGGTAGAGCTGGAGCAGCGGCGCTACCAGGAGCTCCTGGAGACGGCCCGCGAGCACCGCTCGGCCGAGGCCCCTGCCGTGGCGCCCCGAGGCCCCGCCGCTAGTCCCGCCGCGGGCCTGGACGAGGACGCCTTCCCGCTGTCCTTCGATTACAACCCCGGCGGCCGCCCGGGCCTGTTGAGCCCCGATGCCGGCTACCAGCCCACTCCCCTGGCCACCGCCGCCGAGGCGGCCGGCAAGTACTCGCTGGCTGTGGATCGCGCTCAGGGCCACGGCGGAGGGGCTGGCGGCGCCTTGGAGTACGTGCCCAAGGCCGTGAGCCAGCCCCAGCGGTACAGCCGCCCCGTCCCCAGCGGCAAGTACGTGGTGGATGACTCCAAGCCGTCCACGGACCTGGAGTATGACCCTCTGTCCAACTTCTCTGCCCGGCTGCTCAGCAGGGCCAGCTCCAAAGACGATAGGGCCCCCAAGCGGCCCCGGGGCTCCCGGGGTAGCGAGCCCTACACGCCCGCCCTCAAGAAGCCCTGCGACCCCTTTGCCGGCTGCGACGCCAGGTTCTCAGACTCGGATGACGACGCCGCCGCTCCGGGTGATGGGCCGGTCACCACGAGCCCCCCGCGAGCCCAGGCGGGCCCCGAGGGCAAGGCCCCCGGGAAGCCGGCCTCCAGGGAGGTCCAGGAGACCGAGGAGGGCAGCCTGCGCGAGACCAAGGAGATGGCCGTGCAGTATGACGTCGAGGACCTCGGGCAGCCCCCCAAGGGTCCCGGTGGGGAGCCCGGGGCCAAGCCTGGCTCCCCGGCCAGGGCCTCGCAGGACCCCAGCGGCCCCAAGGAGGGGAGACCCAAGAAGAAGAGAGGCGGGGCCCTGCCCGCCCCTGGCCACAAGGACGGTGTCCGGAGGAAGGACCGGGGTAAAGACGGAGAGCAGGGGCGGCCTGCCGGGAAGCCCTGTGCAGACCGGCGGGGCGCGCGGGCCGGCAGCCCCCGGCACAGGGCCAGGCAGCCCGAAGGGACCAAGAAAAAGCCATCTTCGGCCACCCCGGTGGCCAGCTCAGGGAACAGCCGGCCCGACCGCGGGGGTGCCCACCAGCTGCCAAGCAGGACGGGCGGGAAGACGCCGCCGGGGAAGCTGGCCGAGCGGAAGGCCCGCTCGCTGGACGAGGGTGCCTCCCGGGACGCCCCCAAGCTGCAGAAGCGGGCGCTGAGCCACGCGGACCTCTTTGGGGACGAGAGTGAGGATGAGGGCCTGGGCCCGGGGCCCGCGGCACCCCCCGCCCTGCCCTGCCTCAGCTCGGACTCGGACTCGGACTCGGACTCGGACCACAGCCTGGGCTGCTCCCCCGCTCAGGGGCCGCGCAAGCGCCTCAAGGCCCCGCAGCCCCCCTGTCCTGCCCCCGCCCCCGCCGCCGCCTCCTCCTCCTCCTCCTCCTCCTCCTCCTCCTCCTCCTCCGGGGCCGGCAGGGATGTGGACTACTCAGCTTTGGAGAAGGAGGTCGACTTTGACTCCGACCCCCTGGAGGAGTGTCTGCGCATCTTCAACGAGTCCACCAGTGTCAAGACAGAGGACAGAGGCCGGCAGGCCCGGCAGGTGGGCCCTGCTGGGGGGGTGCTCCCCTCCCTCCCTGTCCAGGAGCCCCTGCTGGCGCCCTGCTGCCCCTGCACCTTGTCCGGAAACAGAGCGCCAGGTCCCCCAGGCAGGGCCCGTGGCCACTGAGGCCCCGAAACCAGGGAGACCGGGCAGAGTTGTTGGGGGGGGGCAGCTCCCCCCTCCTTCGCCCCTCATCTCCCCCCCCCCCCCCTTCCCCCCATCTCTCCTCCCCCCCCCCCCCCCCTCCCCCCTCCTTTCCCCCCTTTCTCCACTTCCCTTCCCTCTGCCTCCCTCCCTCCCCCTGTGCCCCTCTCATCCCCCCTCCACCTGCCTCCCTCTCTCCACTTTCCCCAGGCTACTCCTCTCGTCCTCCCCTCCCCACTTCCCTCCCTTTTCTCCTCCTCCTCCTTTCCCAACCTCTTTTCCACTCCTTCCCTCCCCCCTCCCTCTCCTCTCACTCTCCTCCCCCACCCCCCAAACTCCAGTGTGCCCACGTCCTGCCACCAGAGGGTGCTTGCTTTGAACAAAGCCAGAGGGGCTCGTCCCTGCTCAGAAACCTGCAGCTTCTGTGCGTGGCACAAGATCGGGCCGCCTGCTTGGTCCTTTAGTGCTCTGCTCTGTTCACAGACCTTTGAGGTGTTGCTGTTCAGATTTTTTCTCTCTCTTCCCACATTTCTGAGTTGCCCCGTGTGAGCTGGCGAGGGAGGGGAGCAGGAGGCAGTGGTTTGGGCCCGAGACCACCTTGGCCGGGGCCTGGGTCACACTCGGGCTGGGTGCGTCTGCGGGAGTCGCGTGCAGGACTGGCCAGCACTGGGGTTTCCCCATCTGTGAGTGGGCAGAGCACGCCTCCCGGTTGGGGGTGAGAGCCCCACATCGTGTTTCCAGACCCGGTAGGCCCTCCCTTGACTGTGTTCCTGCTTTCCCACCTCACTCTCCGTGTCCTTTCTGAGTTACATATTCGCAGCGGGGAGGGTAGAGGAGTCGCCGCGCTGGTGTGGGGGTGAGGTCTGAGGGAGGAACCTCATCGAGGATTGAATGTGTGTTGCAGCCTCCCAAGGAAGAGAAGGTCGAAGCCCAGGGCCATTCGGGCCTCACCACTCTGTTCCCGGGGCAGAAGCGGAGGATTTCTCATCTCTCCAAGCAAGGCAAGGAGGTAAAGTCCACTGCTGGGCCCTGAGGGGAGGCCGGTGGGAGAGAGAAGGCCCCCGGCCTCTGCTGACGGCTTCCTCTGGCAGGCACGTGCCTGGCACTCCCCATGTGGTGGCAGAGACGTGCTTGGAGCCCACCTCCGGTCTTCGGTTCGGTGCCGGGGGGGTGGGTGGCGCGGGGCACGGGGGGGCACGGGGGGGGGGGGGGGGAACTGCTGGCTGTGAGCTGTGCTGTGTGATCTTGGACCGGTGGCCCGACCTTGCAGAGCTGGATCCCACCCCGAAGAGAGAAACAGCTGTCGGTGGCAGAGGGAAGGCTGGGGCAGAGGACCGGGCTCTCTGCCAAGCACCTGGGAGCTCTGGTGGATTCTATCACCAGACCCTTCCCCTGGCTAAGCTGAAGGCCAGAGAAAAGGAGTCAAGTGGGATTGGATTAGCGTGCCAATCCAATCAGGGGCCTAATGAGTCCCACCCACGCTGCGCCTATATCAGGGCCAAGGGCAGGGCCTAGGCATTCCGAGGCCAGGAGCCAAGAGAGCAGGGCAGCCGAGGTGCCCTGGGACAGTGAGGCAACATGAGTTTGAGGGCCAATGCGTGGAGCTGGCTGGTTCCTGCCAGGGTATCTGAGCACTCAGAGGAGGGCGCCGGGGCCGCGTGCCTGGCCCCGGCCCCGGAGCCCCTGCCTTCCTGTCTGTGGCCCTACCGTCAGCCTTTTGCCCCGTGTGGCCTGCTCTGGGTGCTCCCAGCATACAGACCCCCCCGGGAATTTGTCATCACCCAGGCAGAGCCCGGGAGGAGAGGCCCAGCGCCCCCTGCCCGGCCTCCCACCGCCCAGGAGGTGTGCTACCGGCGGGCCCAGCAGGCCCAGAGGGACTCCGCCGCCTGGCTCCAGGCCACCCAGCAGCCGGCCGAGAAGCCGTCGTCCTCCGTCCACATCTCGGCCCCCGGCGAGAAGAGGAGGATCGCCCACGTCCCCAACCCCCGCCTGGCTGCAGGTGAGTCCCGGGGCACAGGGGCTCGGGGGTGTGACAGGAGCCCAAGGCCAGGCTCTGCTTCTGCCAGCGATGTTGAACTCCAACAGGGCCCAGCTGGGGCCTCAGTGTGCTGGTCTGTGGAATGGGGATAAAAGTTTCCCTCCACTGTTAGCAGCAGGCTAACTCAGGCCTGATGCAGTGCCCGGCGGCTCCGGGCCTTTCCCGGCCTTGGTGTTGGTAGCCGGGGGCTGGCTGTGGAGGGTCTGCGGGGTGCCTTCTTCCCACCCCTTGTCTGTCTAACAGACCCAGAGAGTCTGTTGTGCCGGCTTCCTGCCTCCCTCTGAGGCCCCGACCCAGGGATCTCCCTGTGACTTCCACTCTGTCCCTGCCTGCCTGGTCTTTTTGTCCTTGCCTCCCCCGGGCTCCTGAGTGGGTGCACCAGGCTCTACACCGTGATCCCGGGAACGGGGGGGGCTGGCCTCGGTGGTCTGTGGGGCTGGGGTCAGCGAGGCTGTGGCCCCGGAGGCGCTCAGCTTGGTTGAGTTGAGCCAGCTGGTCTGGAGGCCCCCGGGGTCTTGTGGGTGCTTGTCTCGTGCTGGCTTTCCTCCCCATGCACACCCCGGGTGCCGCACAAACAGTCCGTGTGTAAATGAACCTAAGAGCTGTCTTTCCGTTCCGGAAGAGCGCGCGTTTTCCGCCCGCTCTGCAGAGGCCGGCCCTGGCGTGGGATGGGCCGCGGCCGGCTTGTGGTGCCACGGTCCCTCCAAGAGGCCGGGGGCCCGGGCCCCGTGCTCTCCTCATCTGCTCCCGTTCTTTTGTCGGCACAGAAGCCCCGTGCAGGCGCGTGCGCACACCCGCACCCCGGTCTCCGGCCCCCGCCGCCTCCCCGGAGCCCTCGGAAACAGCCCGGCAGGCGGTTGCCCTCCTCCCCGGGGAGGCGGGAGACTGTTTGGTTTGTGACCTCATCAAAGGGAGAGGCAGAACACACAGGCAGCGGAGGGCCGGCCCCGCCGGTCACAGTGACTGGGCCGGGGGCATCCTGTACCCTCTGGTCCGCAGCCCAGGAGCGAGGGCCTTTCCTCCCTCAAAGGTCAATGCCTCGGAGTCGGGGGCCGGAGCATGTGGCAGAGGCTTCCTACGCGCCCTGCCACTCGCCGGGCCGCCCCGGCGGAGACGTTGCCTGAGCCGGCCTCCGAAGCCCCATTTGCGTTCCCCCCTTCTCGATGGACTTGCCCGAACGCACATAGAGCCTGATGTCATTCCGTAGCCCGTGCCCCACAGCCCGGCCCGTCCCCCTGTGCTCCGAGATGCACGTCCTGCTGACGCTGAACGACCGCGGCTGCTGGGTGCTGTGCAGCTCGGTCATGGGTGTGCTCTCTTCCTGCTCTCACGTCCCCTGTGCCCCGCCAGCCCCCACAGGTGCCAAGAGGACCCTCGCCGCCAGCAGCGGCCAGCCTCCCAATGGCCCCGAACTGGGCGGCCAGCCCCTGAAGGCGCGCACGCTGTCCGGCATGGCGTCCAAGACCACCGCCACCGTCACCCCCAAGCGTGTTGCCCACAGCCCGTCTTTACAGGTGAGCGCCCGCCCCCCCCGGATCCCCTGCCGCGGGAACCTGGGCGCCTGGCTTGCCGACGCCCCTGTGCCGCGTGGGTGCTCCTCCCCTTCCGGCTCCCTCTGCTGCCTTTGCTAACCTACTCCCCTCACCCAGGGCGACTTCAGTTCATAGACACTGAGCAGCGGGCACGCTGCCATGTACCCCCCCCCCCCCCCCCCCCCCCCCCCCCGCCACGCCTGCCCTCAGTTTCCCCTTTGGCCAACCCTGCCGTGGCTGTGCTGGCCTCAGTGAGCCAGGGATGAGCTCTCTCAGGCCCCGAAGCCCAGAGTTCCCAGCAGGGTCCACCCTGCGTGTGCGGTGTTCCGTGGGTTCTGCGATACACGTCAGGGGACCAGGCACGGTACAGGCCGTCTCTGATGGGTCTGTCTTCTCTAGAGTTTAAAGAAGCCCATTATCCCAAAAGAGTTTGGGGGCAAAGTCCCCACGGTCATCCGCCAACGGTATCTCAACCTGTTTATTGAGGAGTGTCTCAAATTCTGCTCTTCAAACCAGGAAGCCGTAGAGAAGGTGCGTGACCCTGGGAGGTGGCCGCGGGCCGGCTGGGGGGACAGCGGGCTGGGGTGTGTGTAGGGGTGGCCAGGTCCTAGGCCGAGGGGCCGGGACCTTCCACTCCCCCGAGCACAGGGCCACAGGGCTGTGGTGTGTGTTCTCAGGCGCTGAACGAGGAGAAGGTGGCCTACGACCGCAGCCCCAGCAAGAACATCTATCTGAACGTAGCTGTGAACACCCTCAAGAAGCTCCGGGGCCTGGTCCCCAGCCCCACACCTGGTCTCAACAGTAAATCGGGGCGGGGCGGCCAGGGGGTCACATCTGCGAGATCCGGGTCTGCGCCTCTAGCAGAGGGCCACGGGCTCCCCCGACGTGCTGGGGCTGCTCCCCACCCGGGCTGTGGGAGCGGTGGGGCGGGGACCCCAGCCGCCAGCTCTCTGCCGCTCCCGGGGCTGGGGGGGCAGACGGGGACGAAAGCCTGCGGGGAACGCTGGTGGCGGGTGCAGGCTGCTGCTTGTCGGGCCTCTGTCGGAGACGGCTTGGTGCCGTGCCCTCAGAGCAGCCTCTTCTCGCTGTTGACCACGCTCCTTAGAGAGCCGGGTCTCTCGAGCCGAAGGCCACCAGCTAATGGGGCGCCCTCTTCAGAGGCGGAGCTCGGTGGGGCCCGCTCTGTGTGTTAAGCTCGGGGTGGGGACGGGGAGGACGTTTCAGGACTGCCTCTCGCGGGCACGCTGCCGTGTCCGTCTGCAGGCCTCCCGGCTCTCTTGCTCTTGCCTTGGCCCCGGCCCCTCCACCCCCCACAGCTCCCCCTGGGCAGGTTCCAGGGGCCCCGGGAGGCCCAGGACTTTCAGGCCACCTGCAGCCCGTCCCAGAAGAGTTGAGGTCACAGGAGGTCAGGCCTCTCCTGACCAGCGAGGAGCAGGCCAGGGGACAGGGCAGTACGGAGGGGGAGGGTGCACTTGGGAGGGACGAAGGAGACTGAGTGTAGTTTTTACCCCTCCCCCTTCCAGAAACCAGCGGCCGGAGGGTTGTGTCCCACGAGATGGTGCTGGGGGGCAAGTTGGCCACCAAAACCAGCTTCTCACTCAGCCGCCCGAGCAGCCCCCGGGTGGAGGATCTGAAAGGTGACCTGCCTACCCCTCCACCCCCCCTCTCCCCCCGGGCCACCTGGGGGCCCAGCAGTGGCTGCCGTGGCCGAGCTCCTGTCCCCCCCGCCACGGCTGTCCTGGCCTCCCTGTGGGCTGACCACCTATGCCCGCTGTCCCCAGGGGCCGCCCTGTATGGCCGCCTCAAGGAATACCTGCTCACCGAGGACCAGCTCAAGGAGAACGGCTACCCCTTCCCTCACCCCGAGCGGCCGGGGGGCGCTGTCATCTTCACGGCCGAGGACAAGAAGCCCAAGGACTGTGAGTGGCCTTCAGCACCACCTGTGCTCGAGGAGGGGTAGGGAGACGGTGGCTCCGGGAGGGCTGCGTGGGGACAGGGCGCGGCAGGGCCTGATGCTTCCCCTCCCGCCCCATAGCCGCCTGTAGAATCTGCTGCCGCTGTGGCACCGAGTACCTCGTGTCCTCATCCGGCCGCTGCGTGCGCGAAGAGGAGTGTTACTACCACTGGGGGCGGCTCCGCCGGAACCGAGGTGAGCCCCCCCCCCCCCCCGCCCCGCCCCGCCCCGCCCCAGCACAGCGGGTGTCGGGGCTGTGCCTGGGGCACGGGGGAGGCCCGGCCCTGACCGCTGCCACCTCCCTTCCAGTGGCTGGCGGCTGGGAGACTCAGTACACGTGCTGCTCGGCTGCCATCGGCTCTGCCGGCTGTCAGGTCGCCAAGGTAGGTCTCCTGGGCCCGCCGATACTCCCTCATCTCAGGAAGGGCCCCCAGCCTGCCTGGAAATGAGGTGCAACCCGGGCCGGCCCCCTCATCCCCCGTTTCTGTCCTTCGATCGGAGAAAGCCCGGCACCAGCCTGGCCCCTCGAGCCTGCCACCCTCACCCACCCTCACCCTCCCCTCCCCTCCCCTCCCCTCAGCAACACGTGCAGGACGGCCGGAAGGAGAACCTGGAAGGCTTTGTGAAAACTTTTGATAAAGAGCTTTCGGAAGATGCTCACCCGGGCGTTTATGCCCTTGACTGTGAAATGGTGAGCTGGCTGCCGTGGGTGTTCTGTTCGGTGGTCGTCCCGCTGCTGCGCCCACAGCTTTGAGGTGGGGGCGGGGGTGGGGGGTCTTAGGATAGAGAGCAGGTAGAGGGAGGAGCCGGGAGCAGAAGGGGGATCCTGCCAACGCCCCCCCCCCCCCCCCCCCCCCCCCCCCCCCCCGCCTTACCCGCGCCGTGTGCCGGGCTGCGTCCGTTGTGCCTCCTCGAGGCCTTGCCTGCAGCTTCTGAGAGAGGGCTCCCCCACCGCCACCCCCCACCTCCAGCCAAGTAGACGCTCTGACCTCACTCCTCAGCCCACGCTGCGTGCCGTATGACACGGCCCTTGCTGGGTACTGGAATGCCGGCCAGAGGGCTCGGGGACCAGCGGCCTCGTCCTGAGAGCGCTGGGTGCGGGGCGGGGCGCACGGTCACGGGAGCCCTCTCGGCCCCGCAGTCCTACACCACGTATGGCCTGGAGCTGACGCGCGTCACGGTGGTGGACACAGACATGCGGGTGGTCTACGACACCTTTGTCAAGCCGGACAACGAGATCGTCGACTACAACACCAGGTGTGGCCACGCCCGCCCCCCCCCCCCCCCCCCCCCCCCCCAGGAGCGGGCACCCCGCCTCCCTCCCTGGCTACCTTCAGGCTCCCCGCTCCGCCCACGCCAGGTTTTCAGGGGTCACTGAGGCTGACCTTGTGGACACGAGCATCTCGCTCCGGGATGTCCAGGCCGTCCTGCTGAGCATGTTCAGCGCCGACACCGTCCTCATCGGACACAGCCTAGAGAGCGACCTGCTGGCCTTGAAGGTACTGCCCGCTCCCGGGGGTCCTGGGCCTGGTGCCCTCCGTGGGGGGCAGTGGGAGCTGTGGGGGCGGGTCTGAGCCCCAGGCACCTTCCTACCCTGGCCCTCCCGGGGCCCTGGACCCGTGGTCTCTGCCCGCCCGTCCACAGGTCATTCACCGCACCGTGGTGGACACGTCCGTGCTCTTCCCGCACCGCCTGGGCCTCCCCTACAAGCGCTCCCTGCGGAACCTCATGGCTGACTACCTCAGACGGATCATCCAGGACAACGGTGAGTGGCTGGCAGGGGGCGGGGGGGGGGTGGGCGGGAGCGGCGGCCGGGCCGGGGGCGCAGCCACTCTGACGCGTCCATCCGCCCCGCAGTGGACGGGCACAGCTCCAGCGAGGACGCCAGCGCCTGCATGCACCTGGTGATCTGGAAGATCCGAGAAGACGCCAAGACCAAGCGGTGACCGCCGCCTGCCCGCCTCTCCCGCAGCCCCGGCCCGGCCTCTACCCCAGGCCTCTTCCAAAACAGTGCAATAAATCTCGAGAGCTAACCCTGTCCACGTCGCCGAGACATGGAAACAGAGAGAGCGGGACGAGCCGGCGGCACAAGAGCCCCAAGCCGAGACCACCTGGAGCCCTGACCTCCCCCCCCCCCCCCGGGCCCCCCCCGCCGCCCCCCCCCCCCCCCCCCCCCCCCCCCCCCCAACTCTGTCCTCCAGAGACTGCTGCTCATTCCCAGACGGGACCGGGACAGACCCCACCCGGCACCCAGAGGGCCCTGCGGAGTCCCTGGCAGCCAGGCCTCCCGCCCCTGCCCCTTCTCCTGCCGGGCAGGCTTTTCACGGGTGTGTTTGAGACAGGGGTTGTCTTTTTTTATTTTATATTGTTATTTTTATTATTTGTAATTTAAACCTGGCGATTCGCACAGTTGTCTTTCCCCACCGGAAAAGGAAGACCCTGGTGCTGCCTTCCCCGTTGGGGGCGGGGGAGCGGGGGGGGGGAGAAGTCGGGGGGCCAGAAGCCGGCACCTTGGCAGCCACCAGGACGGAGAGTCCAGTCCGGCCCGGGCCGAGCGGGTGGAAACTGGCCTCCCCAAACCCACCTGGACTCCGTGACCTCTGGGAACGAAGCCAGCCCCCCCCCCCCGCCACCCCCCAGGGCCTCGCCTTTGGGACCCCTCCAGGGCCCACCAGCCTCTGGACCCTGTCTTCCTGCTGGAGCCCCGCCCTCCCCCCGAGGGGCTGTCTGTAAAGGCCTGCAGCCCCCCTAGGGCCCTGACCCCTGGTCCCCTGACCCGAGGCAGGAACAGAATAAATGTTTGTATGGATTTTAGATCTCCTGGCGTCTGGTGGTGTTCTTGGTGCCTGGTGAGGCTCCACACTCAGCTGCCCCCAGGGTCCGGTCTGCCCCTAATTGGGGAAGCAGAAATAGAACCTTGTTCGTCTTCCTGAAAACCATCTCCTGCGGTCCCCGGGCCCGTCACGCTTCTGGCCCCCTTGGGGCTCTGTGATGGTGGAGGTGGTGACCCAGTCCTGTGAGCGGAGCTGGCTTGGCTGGCCGTCTTGCTTATCCGTGGGGCGGGGAGCGAGGAGCCCTGGAGAGCCACCGTGCTGTGTCTGAGGAGCTAACGCGGATAGGGGAGGGTGGCCACCTGCCCGCTCCCCAAGTGCCGGCCCGCTGCTCCTGGGAGGTGCTTGTGTGCACGGGGCTCAGTGATGGACTCGGCCTGTCACTTGTGCCTCTTGGGGGTGTTGAGGTCTCCACGGTTAGTCCATTTAAGTCGCAAAGTGTAGCCAGAGATGAGCCTGTGGAGGGGCAGGTGGGGGGCGCCCTATGTGTGGAGGCAGGAGGGCTTTTGGAGGAGGGCCCCTGCCACTCCCACTTTGGCTTCTGCTAAAGGCCAAGAGGGCAGGGTCCCAGGCTGAGGACACGGCAGCCTCTACCCCCGAAGCACCCTGGGCCAGCGCTGCCGAGGACTGGGTGCCCTCCAGATCCTGAGGGGCCCTCACTGGGGAGTGGTGACTGAGTCGGGGCCCCGGCCACTGTTGTGTCCCCCTGAGGCTGTTCTGACCATTTGACTTTCTCCCACCTCTTCTGTAAACAAGTAACTTTCTAAATAAATGGTGCAGGGCCATTTCTGTTTCTGTGTGGTGTCGTTCCCTTTCCCCAGAGCATAACGAGCCCCCCAGGGAGACCCAGAGGAGGGGTGCAAACTTTCAGCTGGCCAGTGAGGCTCTTGGGGCTGCAGGGAGGGAATGGGGTCCCCTGGGTCCTTCTCATTAACCACTGGGTACGGGCTGGGTGTTTGCTGAGTGAATGAATAAAAGGTTTACCAGTCCCCACCCCACCCCCCGCCCACCCTCAAAGGCCAAGGAGGGTGTGCAGACCAGGCTTCCTAGGAAGAGGGAGTGGGGAGGTTGCTGCTCTGACAGGGGTGGGGGGGGGGGTCACAGCCTGTGTGCTGTCCTCACCACCCCATCGTTCCCTCATCACCAACATTTGCTCATAGGTGATGCTATGAAGGGCCCCAGTGCCAGGTGGAGAGGGGAGGCTGGGCATGGAGTCCAGCGCAGGGCAGAGGGGGGAAGGTGGTGACAGTGTCAAAGTGCCCAGAACCAACTACCTTCCTAATTTCCATATTTCCCAGAGGATTTCTAAGAGTGAAAATATGAAAGCGTTCAATCATCTCTTGTGTCCGCCCAAGTTCGCCCCTCCCCCTGAGTCCCCACTGCTGGGGACCCTAGCTTCAGCAGCCCCCCCCCCCCGGCCCCAACCCCCCCCCCCCCCCAGCTCCCCCAGCCTCATGGCTGTCTCCCACCCCTATCACCTTCAGGAAGGCCCTCGGAGCCCTGGTCGCCCGCTGGGTGGGCTCACACCGGGCCAGAACTTCGTGGGCTTCCTCTAACGATCTCCTTTACCTCCCCCAGCCGAGCACCTAACACTGCACCTGAGCTTAGAAGGTGCTCATTAATGGGTGCCGGATGAAGGAGTGAAAACCCAGGACGAAGCTCAGACCTGTGATTACCTGTGCGTCCTTCCTGTGTCCCTAGCCCCACTCTGGTCCCGTCCAACCTCGGCCAGGGCCAATCCACTCTACGGAGCGTCTGCTTTACAAGGTTCCGCCCCTAAATTACGGGCCGATTAGTACCCAGGCCCGAATCGAGGCCCCCTATCCCGCCTTGCGGTGCAAGGTCCCGCCCACTGATCCTCCCCAGTCCCAGCCTGCCCTTATCTTGACATCCCTCAGCTCCTTGCAAAGACCCATCCCTGGATCTGGGCCTGCCGCTCCCCACCCCCGCACCGCCGCCTGCCACCACTCCAGAGGCCCCCCCCGCCCCCCCGCCAAGGCTCCATCTCTGCCGGGTCCCCACCACCCCGGTCCTCTCCGTAAGTCTCCGCCCGCCTCGCCCCACCTTGACTTCTGTCTAGGTTCGCCCGGTGAAACCCCGCCTCACCTCCTGCCTGGGAGCTCTCTGCAAGACCCCACTAGCCCTGCCCCCGATCCCGCGGGCCCGCCCTGTTTCTCAGGACCCCGCCCCCCGGCCCGCCTCGGGCCCGCCCAGCAAGCACGACAAAGCCCCGCCCCTAAACCCACCCGGTCCCGCCCCTCGGGCCCGCCCAGCACGGCAAAAGCCCCGCCCCTAAGGACCGCCCAGCGTGACAAGGCCCCGCCCCCGGGCCCGCCCCCGCGCCGCCCCAGCCCCGTCCCGCGCCCGCGCCGCCCGTTTCAGGCCGGTTGGCACCCGGCTAACAGCTCCGGCACGTCCGCCGCCCTGGCCGCCCGAGGACCACCCGCCCCGGCCCGCGCGGGTGAGCGGCGGCGCTCCCGCTGCTGTGCGTCCTCGGGTGCCCTCGCACCCTCTCTGGACTGCGCCCGGCCCGAGGGCGTGAGGTCGCGGCGGCCGCGGCGGGGCGTCCCTGGAGGTTCTCGCGGAGCGGAGCCCAGTGGGGGTGCCGGAGCGCCCGGGGTCCTGTGGAGGCCCCGGCGTCTGGGCCGCCGCCGCTGCGGGATGCTCGAGGCTTCCGGTGAGCTGAGGGTGGGAAGGAAGGGGAAGCCAGCCCTGGTGGGGGGCGTCTTCCTGTCCCCCCCCCCCCCATAAACGTGGGGTGGATTCTGTCCACCTCAGCTTTCCTCCGACCCCGTCTGCCCTCCGCTGGGTCTCCCGGGCTCTGGGTCTCACTGGCTAAGCCTCGCTCGCCCTGAGCCTCGCTTTTCCCCATCCGGTGAATGGGCACTGGCCCGGCTCAGGCTCCCGGGAGCAGCAGAACTGGTTCTGAGCCAGGTCCTCCCACTCGGGGCCTGGGGACACGGTTGGCTCAGATGCCAGCCGTCTTTGCCCTGAGAGGTTCTGAGTTCAGCAGGCGGCCCAGACAGGGAGAGACGCAGAGGAGGGAGGGGGAGCAGGACTGGGATGGGGGACGCCCCCGGTAGAGGGGGAGCCCAGAGGAGGCGCCTGAAGAAGCGTGGACGGTCTGAGAAGTACGAGCTGAGACCAGAACGGTGAGGACGCACTGACCGCGCATGCGGGGAAAGCCCCTCCAGGGGGACAGCCAGCCCAGTGCCCGGAGGCGGGGGGGCTGCAGAGTGCTGGTGGCTGCTGTGGGTCCCCTGGGCAGACTCCGATTCCTGGCGTCTAAGGGCAAGGGCCAAGCATGAACTAGAGGGTGGGAAGGTTCCAGGCTCCGTGGGAGGTCTGGGGTCGCCTGCATCTCCTCCGTCAGGGTTAGCTGCCCCGAGACCATGCTCAGACCTCTCTGGGTAGCTTGGCCCTCGTGTCCGTGAGATCTAACATATAGCCCTGGGGCCCCATTTAGTCACTCAGCAAACACTGGTGGAGCACCTCAGAGGGCTGGGTGTGCCGGGCGGGGATTGGGGCAGGAGCGGCGGCAGGAAGACCCCGGAGGACGTGGGTGTGGGCCTCCCAGGAGAGCTGATGGGGGCTGGCGGGGAGCAGCGGCCCGAGGTAGAACCCCTCACCCCAGCGATGGGCCGTAACGGGGGAAGATGAGGCGACCTTGGGTTGCTAGCTTGGGAGCTGCTGGGTGTGAGGCTGTCGCAGGTTTGGGGGGCAGCCTGGGCCCCGCCAGGCCTGAGGACGGCCAGAGAAGGACACGTCCGGCGGCTGGAACGTCAGAGCGCTGGGACGGGGCAGAGAAGCGGGCACCGTCCGGGCTGCTGGTGCGACCTGGGGCCCTCTCCCCGCAGCCCCACCAGCATGGGCAGCCTCGCCTACCGAGAGGACCTCGAGGAGGAGAAGAACTCCGGTGCGTGTCCTGGGTCCTGGCGAGGGGGCCGAGGGCCATCACGAAGTGCAGTGGCTGAGGGGGGGACCGAGGAGGCCCAGTGTGGGTGCTCGCCGGCTGACGGCCCCAAAGCCGATGACCGACTGCTAGACTCAGGATTCGGGGCCTGCAGCCTTGGACACCTTGGAGCCCGGTGCTGGGCCCCAGTTTAGCGCTCTGAGGAAGGAGTGGGTGTGAAGGGGTCTCCCAGAGCCTGTTCTCTTCTTGGCCCAGGGACTGGCGCAGGGCGGCGGGACGAGGGGCGCTCCCCCTGAGTTTACTGTGCGCGGGGGGCCGCGGGCCGTCCTGTTTGTTTACCAGCTCCCTGTCCGTGAGCCGAGTGTCCCCAGGGCTGGGTCCCCCCGGGGTCCCTCGGCCCTCCTCTGGGGTGTCGTTAGCCTGTGTTTGCTGCCCTGCGTGATGCCCCGCTCTCTCTGGCTTCAGCGTTCACCTGGGAGCTGGAAGCCAACAGCAGGGACTACAACAGCCAGTTCAAGGAGAAGTCTTTCCTGTGCTGGCAGAGGAGGAAGCATAAGGTGGGCGCCCGGGTCTCTGCCCCCCTGCCCCGCAGCACCCTCCCTGAACTTCAGTCCCCAGGACTGTAGCACCCCCAGCTGGGTGCTGGCGCCCCTCCCCCCTATCCCACCCCAGTTTGGGTTAAGCTATATTCATATGAAACCTCTAAAGTGTAATATGTTCACGGCGCCCCACCTAAAACCTCTTGCGTGCGCCACGCTTTGGGAAACGCTGAGCTCACGGCTCTGCTCCCCGAGTCTTTGCGCCCAGGACGGGCTCAGTCAACGCTGGCTTAAGGCTTTGCCTCCCTTGGGCGCTCAGTAAAGTCTGGCTCAAGACCTTGCATTCAGTAGATGCTCAATCAATGCTGGTAGCGGCCAGAAGGCGGGGCAGGCGGGCGAGGGGCCTCCCGGCCGGGCAGCAATCCCACGCTGGCTGTCGTTCCAGAGCAATGTCATCCACACGGCCAAGTACAACGTCTTCTCCTTCTTGCCCCTGAACCTGTATGAGCAGTTCCACCGCGTGTCGAACCTCTACTTCCTTTTTATCATCATTCTCCAGGTGTGGAGGGGTCAGCCGCCTGCCCACATTGCCTCCTCTAGGGAGCCCTCCCTGACTACCCTTTGCCCCACGGCTCTGTAGACCCAGGGCAGTTTCACTGTGCATTTGTCTGTGTGGTTTGTGGAGCAAGGTCTGTCCCCCCACGCTCATTGCTGGGTCCCCACTGCATAGCCCACGGCCTGGCACAGAGGAGTCCTCGATGCATGAGGAATTATGGGAGGTGCGTGCGTGGCTCCTTCAGGTCAAGGAGGGCACGCCCCCCCCCCCGCCCCCTTCAGGATGGACAGCTTCAGACATACCGCCTTTGGCCCCAGCCCTTTGAGCTAAACCCAGAGGGCAAGGAGGAATCAGGGGTCAAAGCGCGTTCTCAGGACCTGTGGGGGCCCTTCCCACTGCCTGGGCCGTCTGGGTGGGGCACGAGGGGGGCCGGCATCCAGCCTGGACATCTTCCTCTCTCGGTGGGTGGGCAGTTTCCAGGGAACCCTGACCCAGCGTCTCATTCTGTTCCGAGTAAAGATCCAGTAAACGTTTATTGAGCACCTACTGTGTGCTGGGCACTGGGGACCCAGCAGTGGCCCTGACGCGTGTTTTCAGGTGCCTGGGCAGGCAGGGGTGACATCAAACCATGTGGTAGGGACCAGTGATGGGGACCGGGGCCAGAGGGACAGGAGGGTGGTTGTCCCAAGGTCTGGGGGGAGAGGGGCCTGGCCCTGGGCTGGGGTGGTCAGCAGGTGGACACGGGATGCCAGGCTGTAAGGCTGGGTGTGCCGGGTGGGAGGGCAGCGGGAGGCGGGCAGGGTGGTGCCTGGGGGGGCGGCCGGTATGACCCGCCCTCCACGTCAGGGCCTCCCCGAGATCTCCACGCTGCCCTGGTTCACTCTTTTTGTCCCGCTCATCTGCCTCCTCGTCATCCGGGCCACCCGAGATCTGGTGGACGACATCGTAAGTGGCCGGGGTGCCTGGCGAGTGGAGGGGGCCGGCTGGGTCCTCAGAGCCCTGGGTGTGGGGGGTGCTGGGCTGTGTGGTAGGTCGCATGAGAGACCGCCAGGGGCGTGGTGTGGGCAGGCAGAATCTGCCTTCCTGCCCAGCAGCCCTTCCCCCCGGGGTGGCATGGGGGCCCGGCTGGGGGCAGGGCCGTCCCTCTGACCCGCTCCCCTGTCAGCCCAGGGGCGACACAGAAGCGACAGAATCATCAACAACAGGCCTTGCCAGACCCTGGTGGGGAAGAGGTGAGGCCTCGTGGCCCCGCGTACGTGTGGGGTCCGTCCCGGGGCAAGAGGCCCCCAGCATGGCTTGCCGGGATCGGGGACAGGCCAGGGAGGAGTGCCTCGCAGAGGGCCCGGAACCTTCTGTGTTCCTGGACATCCTGGCTGAGCCTGACAGCGGCCCAGCCGGCACTGCTTAAGCGCCTGCTGTCTACCAAAGCCGGAACAGGCCCTGTGATGGGGGTTCAGCTGAAGACGGGGGCGGGGAAGATCTGAAAGGGCCTGGGACCCGGGGCTGGGGGGCCAGGAAGGCCGGACCTCCAGGAGGACCGGGGGCGGGCGGCCAGGACCTGCAGACTGGAAGCCCCGCTCTCCCAGCTGGGGTGGCCAAGGCTGGGGCTGGGAGGGACCCCCCTCACTGCCACCCCCGCCCCTGCAGCTTCCTGTGGAGAAAGTGGGAGGACCTGTATGTGGGAGACGTGGTCTGCCTGCACAAAGACAACATCGTCCCGGTGAGCTGGTGGCCGACTGCAGGGGGGGGGCGGGCTGCCTCCTGCTTGCCTTCCTCCTGTGTCCCCCCTGAGCAATGCTGTTGCCCCCACCCCTCCCAACCCCAGGCCGACTTACTCCTGCTGGCCAGCACCGAGCCCAGCAGTTTGTGCTACGTGGAAACTGCAGACATCGATGGGTGAGCCGTGGGCCATCACTAGGGGTCTGGGGCTCTGGATGCAAGAACTTCCCCAGCGGCCGAAGAGTTAGGTCATTCGCCCCGGGAACGGTGGCGGGGTGCCTGCGAGCCAGCTGGGCCAAAAGGTTAGGCCAGAGCAAGGGACCTACGTTTGTGCCGACATTTCTGGAGGCCCTCGTGTGCGCCAGCCTGAGCGTGAGAAGGCCTAGGGCGTGGCCTCAGCCCTGTGGCAAAAACGCTGTGCGTCCTTGGGCGAGGCCCTCTCCCTCTCTGGGCCTCGGGCGTTCTGGTCGGCAGCCGGCACACCGTCGGTGCTTAGCGAGAGTGTCTGAGGGACTCTGGGAAGGGCTGCGGGTGCCTTGCCCTGGTACCGTCCATCCATCCCTTCACCTGCTCCCCGTCTCATCACCAGGGAGACCAACCTGAAGTTCAGGCAGGCCCCGCCGGTCACCCACCACGAGCTGACCAGTATAAGGAAGATGGCATCCTTCCAAGGTGAGAGGCAGCAAGCAGGGAACAGCAGACACCCCTGCCCCGTGTGGGCCTGCCCCTCTGGGCAGCGGGTGCAAAACTTCCCCACCTCGCTGGGTTTGGGGGCGTGGCAATGGGGTGTCTAGGGGGCGTTGGGGGTCGGGATTCATGTTTCACGGCCCCTCAATCAACGTGACTTTTGGGACATTCTCTCTATTGTTACAATACGCAGGGCAGCATCTTATCAGGCTTTACAGTTTATTTATGAAACACGACCGCTTCGGGTCAAACAGTTTTGGTGGTTTAATTGAAAAGGCGGCCTGCGTACATGGGCTCGCGATTCGCCTGCACGGTGGCCCAGCAAGGGGACTTTATTTTTTCCTGTCTTGTTGCAAAGGCAGGCTGCTCTGATTGGTTTGGGAGCCGAATCTCTGTCCTGAGCCACAGCCCCGTCGCTCCTGACATCCACGCACCGGCTGCATGTCTGACATCTGGGGAAAAGCCTCGCTCGTGGGGAGGGTGGCTGCACGTGTCCCCACCGCTCCCTCTAGGCCCTGACTGAGCGGTGTTGCAAGGCATGGCCCCATTTTTCAGAGGAGGAGACTGGGGTCAGAGAGGTGGCAGGAGGTGTGGGCTTGCTCCCTTCCAGGGTCCCGGTCCACACCCCATGGCCATTTTAACCCTGCGCTGGTCCAGCCTTTCATCCTGCCTTGATTTGCTCGAACACGAGCGGGACTGGTGGTGGGAAGGACCTCTCCCACCACCTTCTGGAAAACGACAGTGCCTGCATTTGTCCCCTGTGGCTTCAGGGAGTTGGATGTTGGTGTCCCTTCCTTCTTTCCCTCCTTACACATTTATTGAGCACCTGCTGGGGGCCTCAGCATCACCAAGACCAGGCTGGCACCTACCCCCACAGAGCTCAGGTTGATGATGTCGTCCCAGGGTTGTAACCATGGGGAAGGGGGCTCAGGGAGGGAGGGCTTCTCTGAGGAGGTTGAGTCCGGGGGGCCGGGGGCCGCGCACCCAAGACCCCTGCGGCTGGAAGGGGCCGGCTCTGGAGCAGGAGGAGGCTGCCTGGGGGTGGTGCAGGGGTGAGCGGGGCCGGAGTGGGGCAAGGCGGGCCCTGTGCGGGTGGCTGGGGCCGGAGGGGGACAGCGGTGTCCCCCCCGCCCCAACTCAGAAAGGGCAGGCCGAGCCCCCCCCCCCCCAACAAGCCTGTGGCTACCTGACCTCCCCCCCACGTGGCCCCCAGGCAAGGTGGTGTGTGAGGAACCCAACAGCAGGTTGCACCACTTTGTGGGGTGCCTGGAGTGGAACGGCAGGAAGCACCCCCTGGACATCGGCAACGTGCTCCTGCGCGGCTGCAAGGTCCGGAACACGGACACCTGCTACGGGCTGGTCATCTACGCCGGTGCGGCCCGGGGCGGCCCGGGGTGGGGGGGGGGGGTGCAGGCCAGGAGGACGGGCGGGCGACAAGCAGACGCAAACCCCACAGGTTTCGACACCAAGATCATGAGGAACTGTGGCAAGATCCATCTGAAGAGAAGCAGGATAGACCGTCTGCTGAACAGGCTGGTGGCCCTGGTGAGGCGCCCGAGGCCCCCGCCGTCCTCTTCCGGGCCTCCGTTTCCCTCCTGTGCAAAAGCACGTGCGTCCTGATCCTCAGACGGGTCTGTGGGCCGGAGGATCTCTTGTTAGGATGAGGGCCAAGTAGTGACGTCCTGGTGGCCCCAACTCTGACGCCTTCCAGGCCCGCAGGAGATAGTAAGATGGCCTGCGCTCAACTTAGGCGGCTTGCGGGTTTTGCCCGATTAGTTCTCTTTTCTGAAGTTATTGTAATAATAATTGAAACAACAGCAGCTCAAGAGGCCGACAAAGAGCCTGCAAGTTCCCCTCCCCGGGTACGCACCCCCCCCCCCAGCGCCCCTGCCCTGGGGACCCACCCCCGCAGCGCCCCTGCCCGGGGGACCCGGCCCGCCCACCCGTCCCCACTGAGTGCCCCTGTCGGTGAGTCCCCGGGGCGCCCCTGTGTCACCCGGGGTCACCCGCATGCCCACCACTTGCCTTCCAGATCTTTCTGTCCCTGGTGCTGATCTCCGTGGCCTTGAGCTTGGGCTTCTGGTCCAAGGTGAAGGAGTTCAAGGCCAAGCACCACTACGTGTCCCCGAGGCACGTGCAGAGCGTGGCCGCCGAGACCTTCCTCACCTTCTGGGGCTTCTTCATCCTGCTCAGCGTCATGGTGCCCATGGCCATGTTCATCATGTGAGGCCCTGGCCGGCTCCCCCCCGCCCCCGCCCCCGCCCCCGCCCCCGCCCCGCCCCTTCCTGCCCGGCTCCCCCCGCCCCTTCCTGCCCTCCCCTCAGGAGCGGGGGCGGAGCTGTGACCAGGAGTGTGTCGCAGGGTCGAGTTCATCTACCTGGGCAACAGCATGTTCATCAACTGGGACGTACACATGTACTACGCGCCACAGGACGTGCCCGCCAAGGCCCGCAGCACCAGCCTCAACGACCAGCTGGGCCAGGTGGGGTACGTGTTCTCGGACAAGACGGGCACGCTCACGCAGAACGTCATGACCTTCAAGAAGTGCTGCATCGCCGGCATCGTCTACGGTGGGTCCCACCCCGCGGGTCCCGGGGACGCCGGCCCCACGCCCTGTGCTTCCGGGCCACGGAACTGTGGCCGCGCGGCATCGTCCCACGTTGCCCACAGAGCGATACTGTGGGCCTCTCGGCTCACCCGGCCCCGGTCGAGACTCGGGTCGGCCGTTGCCCCGCGACGGCAGCCTGCGTGTGGACGCGGGCCGTGGGGTGTCAGCGTCTACACGTGTCACGGAATAGGATTCTTTCGGTTTTCACAGACAGACCTCTCCTTGGGGACGCTGAATGTGCAATTTCTTTATTTTATTTTTTTAAGTTTATGTATTTTTGCGAGGCAGGGGAGGGAGAACAAGTGGGGTGGGGCTGCAGAGAGGGAGAGAGAGAGAGAGAGCGAGAGAGAGGGAGAATCCCAAGCAGGCTCAGCACTGTCAGCACAGAGCCCAACACGGGCCTGAACTCACGACCTGTGAGATCACAACCTGAGCCAAAATGGAGAGTCGGACGCTTACCCGACCGGGCCAGTCCTGAATTTGGAATTTCATTAACATTTTCACGTGGCACGAGATGATCGTCTTTCAATGTTTTCCCAGACATTTAGAAATCTGAGAAACTCTCTCTCTCTCTCTCTCTTTTAAATGTTTATTTAATTTTGAGAGAGAGAGAGAGAGAGTGTGAGCAGGGGAGGATGAGAGAGAGAGGGAGACACAGAATCAGAAGCAGGCTCCAGGCTCCGAGCCGTCAACACAGAGCCCGACGCGGGGCTCGAACTCATGAACCGTGAGATCATGACCTGAGCCGAAGTCGGACACTCAACCGAATGAGCCACTCAGGCGCCCCTCTCTCTCTCTTTTTAAAAAATATGTATTTATTTTTAGGAGAGCGAAAGCAGAGGAGGGGCGGGACGAGGGGGACAGAAGATCTGAAGTGGGCCTCGCGCTGGCAGCACAGGGCCCGATGTGGGATTTGAACTCACAAACCACGGGATCGTGACCTGAACTGAGGGCAGGTGCTCGACCAACTGAGCCACCCAGGCGCCCCAGAAATGTGGAAACCATTCTTGGCTCGCAGACCACGCAAAAAGTGGTGGGGCAGGGTCCTCTTGGCCATCATAAAGTGGGGGACGTGGTTTTGGCCAGGACGTGACAGAGCACCCACCGGGGTAGTAACGGGAAGACGGAAATGGGCCCGTGCCCTCTGGTAAAGCCCACCCCACCCTCAGCCGGGGTCTCAGGGGCGATAGGGAGCAGCAGGGCCTGTGGCAAGCAGCATCGGCCCCAGGCCAGGTCTTCTGATGTCTCTAGAAGGGCTGTGGACCCGGTGTGTGTGTGTGTGTGTGTGTGTGTGTGTGTGTGTGTGTGTGTGACATCACCCCAATCTTTCAACGTAGGCAGGCAGGTCCAGTTGTGAAAAGACACCGTGAAGAGATCAAACAAAACGCCTGCATGAGGCTGGGCTCCACCCCGGCCGTGCTGCTGGGACCTCTGGAAGCCATGCCACTCTTTTCTCTCCTTCGTGCAGAAGGCAAAGCTGTGGCCAGGGGGGGTCCTTGGTTGTTGGGGTGTCGGGTCCAGAGGCCCAGGCCCACTTGTCTGGCCGTCTCCAGTGGCCCTGGGAAGCCTGCCAGTGGGGGGGGGGGGGGGGGGCGCTGCAGGATCCCCGTGGGCGCAGCGGCTAAGGCCTGAAGCTGGGTCTTTCCCCAGGCCCCGACGATGAGGAGGAGGCCCCATGTAAGGTGAGCCTCGGCCGCCCTGCAGCACGGGATAGGGGTGGGGGTGAGCAGGGGCCCACCCAGAGCCGGCCTGTCCCCTCCCAACCCCTCAGGGGAACCCCTACCTCTGGAACAAATTTGCCGACGGGAAGTTCCCTTACCGGAACGCGGAGCTCCTGCGAGCCGTTCGGGGCCGCACGGACGAGGCGGTGCGGGAGTTCTGGCGTCTGCTGGCCATCTGTCACACTGTGATGGTCCAGGAGAAAGACCGTGAGTGCGCCCACCTCCTTTTCCCCTCCTGGGGCGGTGCTCCGGCCCTGGGGCTCCCGAGACGGTCCAGCCCACTCCCCAGGGCTCCCTTCCTTGGGCTTGGAGGGTGCTTAGGCCCTGTCCCAAGCCCCACCTCTTCTGGGCCTAGGGGTGTCCAGGCCCGAGGCTCGAGATCTGTTGCTGTGGGAAGCGGGGGGCCCTTCGGACCGGGGTCCACGCACCTACCTCCCTTTGCCGGGCTTAGAGCTTGTACCAGCCCGAGAGACCACCGTCCTGTGAACGTCTGGTTTCCTCCTTTGCGCTCTGGAGACGGGTGGCGGTCCTGATGGAGGAAAGCTCTCGGGGGACACGCCCGCCCCAGCCGCGGTTCCCTCCCCCAGCAGACCAGCCGGTGTACCAGGCGGCATCCCCGGACGAGGAGGCGCTGGTCACGGCGGCCCGGAATTTTGGCTACGTGTTCGTGGCGCGCACGCAGGACAGCATCACGGTGATGGAGCTGGGGGACAAACGGGTGTATCAGGTCCTGGCCATGATGGACTTCAACAGCATGCGGAAGCGCATGTCGGTGCTGGGTGAGTGCTCGCGCCCCGCGCGGGGGGGGGGGGGGGGGGGGGGGGGCAGGGGAGGGTGTGTGTGGGCAGCCTGGCCTCTCCCTCTGCAGTCCGAAACCCCGAGGGCGCCATCTACCTCTACACCAAAGGCGCCGACGTGGTCATCTTTGAGCGCTTGAGCAAGAAAGGCATGACAGAGTGGACCACGGAGGAGGCCTTGGCTGTGAGTCCCTGCCGGGGGGGGGGGGGGGGGGGGGGGAGGCTGTTGGGGTAAGGCAGGGGGTGAGGGGCAGGGAGAGGCGGGCAGAGGAGGAGAGTGTGCAGAGAAGTGGCAGGCACCCAGGCTGGCCACGTGCAGTTGTCCAGGTTGTGTGCGGTACGGACATCCCAAAGCCCAGGGATCAGGGGAAGGGTCAGGGGCTGTCGGGGTCCCGGGGAAGGGTCTGGCCGGGCTGTGCTGAGGGTCTTGAGGAACAGTTAGAAATGGCCATGCAAAGCCGAAGCAAAGGGAGGGGGTTCCCGACAAGAGGAAGGGCAGGTGCAGAGGTGTGGAGGCAGGACAGAGCTGGGTACGGGGTGGGGGGGGGGGGCTGAGCCAGAGCAGCCCCCCGGGGGGGGGGGGGGCAAGGTTCGGGGACCCCAAGCGGGGAGCAGGGCCGGAAGAGTGTCAGGGAGGCAGAGTGGCGATGGGGTGGTGCCAGGGCCCCCCCCCACCCGGCCCCCAGTCCTTTGCCGAGGAGACCCTGCGGACCCTGTGCCTGGCCTACAAGAGGGTGGACGAGGACACGTACGAGGAGTGGCGCCAGCGGCACCGGGAAGCCAGCCTGCGGCTGCAGAACCGGGCCCACGCCCTGCACCAGGTGTACGAGGAGATGGAGAAAGGCCTGCAGGTGGGCGGAGCGCGGAGGGGCCGGGCCGGGCGCCCCGCCTCTGCCAGGGCGCTGACCCCGCCCCCCCGGCCCCGCCCCCAGCTGCTGGGAGCCACAGCCATCGAGGACAGACTCCAGGACGGCGTCTGCGACACCATCCAGTGTCTCAAGCAGGGGAACATCAAAGTGTGGGTACTCACAGGGGATAAGCAAGGTGGGTCCCCGGGGCGCCGAGAGAAGGGGGATGGGTGGGAGAGCGCCCCTCACCTGCCCGGACAGGCCACCGCCCTCCTGTCCCATTTGTCCGGGCTCGGCGTTGCCCTCCGCGTCAAGCCGGGAAGGGAGGAACGGGCACGATTAATGCTGGGGTCCCCCCGACACCTCCATCGGGCGGGCTGGCCCTGTGCCGAGGCTTCCTGAGTGGCCGGGATGCCCCTGTGTGACAGGTGGGCGGAGCCGGGCTCAGAGGGCTGGGAGCAGGCGCTGGAGGTTACCCAGTGACTCGGGGGCAAAGTGGCGTGGGCCCGCCGGTCCCTTGGTCCTGGAGCCCCGAATCTCCTCCACTGCCCTCTGGGTTCTTTGTGGCCCCCGGGGCCGCATTAGGACTTACGTGGGCACCAGGCACATGCACACAAAATACTTAAAATGACGTCTTGCAGCTGCGTTGGGATCAAGACAAATATCCGAGCTGGATCACAGTCATTATCATTATGTTTTCTTCTGATTTTAAAAGGAATTAAGTCATTTGTGTGGGTTCCAAGAAGGGCCCGTGGGGTCTAGGCATGCTATGCCCAATGACCTCTTGGCCCCGCGCCCCACCCTCCCTTGGTCCAGGAGCCCAGCCCCGGCCACGCACCAAAGCGGAGCCCCCTTTGCTCAGAGCGGCAGCCAAAAAACTCAGGGCTGGCTGCCATTGGCCGGCCTGAGTCACGGGCCCTCTTCTGAACCAATCCCCGTGGCCAGGGGGAGGGGCATGCTGATGCGGTTGTGGGGGCCCGGGTCCACGCAGCAGGGTGGGCGTGGCCCCCAGGGGCGCTGAGCTGGGCTGGTTTGCAGAGACGGCGGTGAACATCGGTTTTGCCTGCCAGCTGCTGTCGGAGAACATGCTCATTCTGGAGGAGAAGGAGATCACGTAAGAAGTCGGGGTGCGGGCGGGCGGGCGAGCCGGGGATGGGGAGGGGGCCGCACCCACGGCATACGAGCGGCCCCGGGGGGTCTGCGGAGTGCCCGAAGCCGCTGCCCGGTGGGGCTCCCGGAGGGGGGGGGGACCCTGGCACAACGAGGCAGGGGCGTGGGGGGGGGGGGGGGGGGGGGGGGGCCGGCCCCCGGGGGCGGTCCCCCCCCCCCCCCCCCCCCGCAGTCGGATCCTGGAGGCCTACTGGGGGAGCAACGACGGCCTGCTGGCCGGCCAGGGCCTCCTGCAGAGCCGCTTCCTGCAGCAGACCAAGGTGGCCATGATCATCAACGGGGAGTTCCTGGTCAGTGTCCGCTCGGGGCCACGGCAGCGCCCCTGGTGTAGGGCAGGGGGCTGGGAGGCGCACCGGCCGCGGGAGCTGCTGGACGGGGCGAGGCGGAAGGGGCCGGAGCAGGGGAGGGGCGGGTCGCGGTCAAGTCCTGCCTGGCTTGGGCCCGCGGGGCCTTGCCCGGAGCGGAGGGGTGCAGGGTGACGCGCCCCCGCCCCGCCCCGCCCCCGCCGGCCAGGACCAGCTGCTGCTGTCCCTGCGCAAGGAGCCGCGGGCGCTGGTGCGCGACGAGGACGTGGACGTGGACGTGGACGTGGAGGAGGCCTGGCAGGAGCGCGGCGAGCGGACGACGGACTTCCTGCGCGCCCAGAGGGTGTCCCTGATGTGGCGGACCCTCGGGATCCAGCTGAGGGGCACGGGGCTGGGGCCGCGGGTCAAGGACTCCGGCGCCCGCGACGGCCCCGAGGTGCGGCGCGAGCGGGCCTTCGTGGAGCTGGCCGCCCGTTGCCAAGCGGTCATCTGCTGCCGCGTGACGCCCAAGCAGAAGGCTCTGATCGTGGCGCTGGTCAAGAAATACCAGCGCGCGGTGACCCTGGCCATCGGGGACGGCGCCAACGACGTCAACATGATCAAGAGTGCGTGGCGGGGTGGCAGGGGGGCGGCGGCGGGGTGGGGGTGGTGGGGGGGGAGGAGAGCCCGGGCTGACCGGCCGCGCGCGCGCCCGCGCGCGCGTTCCCGCAGCCGCGGACGTCGGCGTGGGGCTGGCGGGCCCGGAGAGCATGCAGGCGGTTCAGAACAGCGACTACGCGCTGGCCCAGTTCTGCTTCCTGAAGCGCCTGCTGCTGGTGCACGGCCGCTGGTCCTACGTGCGGGTGTGCAAGTTCCTTCGCTACTTCGTGTACAAGACGCTGGCCAGCATGATGGCTCAGGTCTGGTTCGCCTTCTACAGCGGCTTCACCGCCCAGGTGCGCGGCCACGCGCGCCGGGCGAGGGAGGAGGGGTCCTGCCCCCGCTCTGTGCCCAAGGTCTGCGGGGATGCTTGGCGCGTTGGAGCTTTGAAGCCGGGGGTGGGGGTGGGGGTGGGGGCAGGTGCTCCAAAGTCCTTCCTTCGAGGGGAGAAGAGGAGGATTTGAGCCACTGAGGGGTTGGGGGGGGTGGGGGGGGGGGGGGGGGGCTGGGTCCCTGACCGCAAGACTCTAGAGCTTTGGAAGGGCAGTTTTCCCTGCGGGCCAGGAAGCTGTCTCAAAATAGACGGCCCGAGAGAGGGAAAGAGCTCCCTGTCCCCCAAACCCCAGCGTGTGAGAGGGAGCTTTACCGGGGGCGCCGTAGGTCAGTAGATACTGCTTGGCTGCCCCACTGTTTTGTTTACAGGTATTTCTTCGATGTTTCTGTAAGCTGGAATGTTCTTAATTTGCTTTTGGGATTGCTCCCACCAGCAGGTGTATGGAGACAAACTTTGCTGGTCTGTTGGTTGGTTCTAGCAGCTTCCTTGTGGATCCTTGGGGAGTTTCTGCATATAGGATTGTGTCCTCTGCAAAGAGAGAGTCTTACCTCTTGCTTTTCTTCCTTCCTTTTTCTTCCTTCCTTCCTTCCTTCCTTCCTTCCTTCCTTTCTTTTATAATTTTTTAAGGTTTATTTATTTTTGAGAGAGAGAGAGAGAGAGCGCGGGCAGGGGAGGAGCAGAGAGAGAGGGAGACACAGAATCCGAAGCAGGCTCCAGGCTCCGAGCTGTCAGCACAGAGCCCGACGCGGGGCTCAAACCCGCGAACCATGGGATCGTGACCTGAGCCGAAGTCGGACGCTTAACCGACGGAGCCCCGCAGGCACCTCACTTCTCCCTTTTCTGTTCGAGTAACATTTATTTCCTCTTCTTAAGGAAATTGCTCTGGCTAGGACTTCCAGTCCAGTGTTGAACGCAGGCTTCCTCTTTTGCTCTGGATCTTCGTGGGGGCGGCGTTCAGTTTTTCCACATTTGTCCCTTCTCCTCTGTGTATTTTTTCAGTACCGACGCCTGTCCGTGTAGACTCGCGGATATTACTCTCTTGTATATTTTGTCGCGGGCATCGTCCCCGATTTGTCCTTTTGACGTGCACCTGGTCTTTTCCGACTACACCCCCTCTTTCTGGTGCTACCAGAACTGCCCCGCTCATTTTGTACTTTCCCTGCCCCGACCCTGCAATCAGCGGGTTCCATGAGGAGCCCTGGTTCTTGGTAGTTAGACGCCAAGATCTAAGTGCTTGGTGTGCTCATCGGTCCCGGGATGCTACAGGATTACTCTCTCAGTTGACAAGAGCCGGGAAGTGGACACATATTAACCTCGTAGAGAGGCACATCCGTCGCCATGTCTTGTCTGTATCTATCCCTCTGTCTTTGTGAATACTGGAAACGGAGTCCGCAGCAGTATGTTTGAGTCCAGTCCCACGGGACCGGGCTCAGCTTAGCCTTTTCTGTGGACCCGCTTTGTGATTCTTTTCTGCCCCAGTGACAACCTTGATTCTTGTAAAATGTTTGGTTGTTACTTACGCGTTCAGTTGCAGCACGCGCATGAAGCGGGTTTTGGAACTGAAGCCCTTATTCTGTCACCTGGATTGGATTTGTCATTAGGGGGGCTACTTGTCCCTGAGGGCTCTTCCACGCGGTGATCCCCCGAGACCGGGAACGGCCAGCAAACACATTCTCTAGCCGTTCCCCGCCCCCCCCCCCCCCCGTAGTTCCGCATCGCAGCCATCCAGCTAAAACAAGGACTCAAAGGCGAAGTTTCGAAACAATCAGACTACGTTTTCCCCTCTGCCTTGTTCTCTTCCGGCCTTTATCAAGCCTCCTGTGACCCATCCCTGGCCTTAGCACCAACCTTCATCGTGCCTTGACTTCCCAGCTCACCTGGCATCCTCCCCAGGGGGTCCAGCCAGCTTGGGTGGGTCTCCTCGGGTAAAGACACATTTCTGTTTCTGGCCATTTGGCTCCTGAAGGCTGACCACGTTCTCCCTCCCCCTCCCGTGCCAGCCTCTGTACGAAGGCTGGTTCCTGGCACTCTTCAACCTGCTGTTCAGCACACTCCCGGTCCTCTACATTGGTCTCTTCGAGCAGGTGAGCCAGTCAAGGCCTCGCTTCCTCCTCTCCGGTAGACGCCCCTGTCTCTGCCCTACGTTCCTCCCCCTGGGGGCCGGGAGCGGGGCTGGGGTCGTCCCCCACGCGCCACCGGGTCCCAAGAGCCTGCCCCTCCCCCCTGTGCCCCACCCCCAGGACGTGAGTGCCGAGCGGAGTCTGGAGCTGCCCCAGCTATACATCGCAGGCCAGAAGGACGAGCTCTTTAACTACTGGGTCTTTCTCCAGGCCCTTGCCCATGGCACGGCCACCTCCCTGGTCAACTTCTTCGTGACCCTGTGGGTCAGCCACGACTCGGCCGGGCCCACCAGCTTCAGTGACTATCAGTCTTTCTCTGTGGTCGTGGCCCTGTCGAGCCTGCTGTCCATCACCATGGAGGTAGGCGGGGCCACCGGCCTGTCTCCCCCCCCAGTGGGGCCTTGGACGTGAGCCACCAAGATGTCACTGCTCAGGTGACCCTGCCAAGGGCCTGCTGTTCGTGGGCCCTGGGGACTCAGCCCCCACCCGCCTCCATGAGCCCTGCCCTGAGCCTCCTGCCACCACCCTGGCTTGCTCTTCTCTCCCTGCTCAGGCCATACTCATCATCAAGTACTGGACGGTCCTGTCTGTGCTGGCCATATTCCTCAGCTTCTGCTTCTACGTGGTCGTCACTTGGGGCTGCCAGAGTTTCTGGCTCTTCCAAATCTCCCCTGAGAACTTCCCGTTCCTGTGTGAGCCCCCAGCAGGGGATGGGGTGGCGGGCCCTGGGGACGGGTGCATCCATGCCACAATGTCCGCTTTGTGCCTCTGTGAGCCTCTGTCTTCTCGGCTGTGTGTGTGTGTGTGGGGGGGGTGTCCCGTGCAGGGGGAATCGGTGCCTTTTGGGAATCTGCACAAAGGTGTCCGGGGGTGGAGGGAGAGGGCGGAGAAGTGGGTGACGGGAGGAGGGGCCACCAAGCAGGCTCAGGGGAGGCTCCACCCCGGGCCGGGCTGTGACCCTGTCTTGTCCCCAGATGCTGACCGCAATGTGCTGTCCCACCCCTCCATCCTGCTGGTGATCCTGCTGAATGTGTCACTAAACACCCTGCCTACACTGGCCCTGCGTGTCATTTACCAAGCCCTCGAGAAGCCACGCCCCAAGGTGAGGGCTGGGGTCCCCATCGCACATTCCCGGGACCCCACCAGGCAGAGCCTGTGTCCGGAGCAGACACTCCCGGACATGCGGGGCTGGGGGTGCTGGGAATGGAGACCCAGGTGCGTGGCCAGTGCCCTCAGGGGGACCAAATGACAGGCCCCAGGCTCCCCAGGGAAAACCACCCCTTCCTAGGGTGGAGCTGGCCAGGAGCACGACGAGGCGCACTCCAGCATCACCGGACTCCTGCCCAGATGCCTGGGGCTTGGGGGTCGAGATGACAGAGAAACCAGGAAATGGCCTAGGGAAGAGAAGGGACTTAGAAACAACCCTGGGTCCATGTGTGGATGAAGCGTAAACACAACGTGTCCCTCCACACGCTGGAATCTTGTTCAGCCTGAGAAAGTTAGGACACCCTGCCACCATGTGGACGGACCCGGAGGCCACCGTGCGCAGTGACAGGAGCCGGACACAGAAGGACACGTCCCGCGTGACCCCACTCACAGGGGGTCCCCAGAGGAGTCCCGTCCACAGGGACAGAGAGTGGATGGTGGGAGCCAGGGGCGGGGAGTCCGTGCTTCATGGGGACAGGGCCCCAGTCTGGGGAGACGGAAAGTTCTGGAGATGGATGGAGGGTGGGTGCACGACAGTGTGACTGTGCCTGACGCCTCTGAGCTGTGTGCTTGGAGACGGTTAAATCGGTACATCTCGTGTTATGTGCGTTCTGCTACCGTGCAAAAAGGCGTGCGTGGGAACTTAGGGGCTCACATGACCCTAAGAACCCAGAAGGGCAGGCTGCAGCCGGGATGGGCCCCAGAAGTGACTGGAATAGCGACCAAACATGGCCATAAACCTGCCGTCTTCTGCCACACAGGCGGGACACCTGGCTGTCCCCGGCTCACCTCGCCTGGCTTTGCCACCAGAGGGCACCCGAGGCACCTGGTGGCGGCTGGTCCAGAGTGGGGTGCCGGGGAAGGAATCTGATGGGTTGGCGCAAAGTCAGCCTGGGAGGGGACTCTAACCGGCTCTGCTCAGGGAGGGAAGGCCTGGTCGGTGGGTGGTGGCCAAGGAGGGGCTCTGACTGCCCCCACCGGCAGCAGGGACCTGAGGGCAGTGGGCACGGCGTGGGAGTCTGCTGACCGCCGCTTTCCTCTCGGCCGGGCAGGAGGTGGAGGAGGCCCCGAGCGAGGACATCACAGCGGTGGAACCTGCGCCCTACCTCCGCCGGGAGTCGCGCAGGCGGCGCTCCAGCTACGCCTTCTCCCACCGCGAGGGCTACGCGGAGCTCATCACGCAGGGCACGATTCTGCGCAGGGCGCCGGGGGTCGACAACGACATGCTGATGGGCCAGATAATCCCGTGCCACGAAGAGCTGTCCCCGAGCATCCAGGAGTCCCCCCGGTGCTCCAGGAAGATGTCGCTCCTGGGGAAGACGGGGCACCAGCACCGGGGCAAGGTGTCCTCGAGGGACGGGGGACGAGCAGCCCGCCGTCCTCAGATCCCCTCAGATCCCCGGCTCCCCGCGGGAGCCGGCGGTCCGGGGCGTCCCAGGAGACGTTGCGGGGGGAGCGGGAGGAGTCACGGTGGTCGAGGGGGAGGGCGCCGGGGCCGTCGGGGTTCCCCCGCCCCCCCAGCAGCCCGCGGACGAGGGGGGCAAGGTGTCCCCCGTGGGGTGACTGCCCGTGCCCGGGGAGGGCGCAGTGGCGCCCGAGGCGGCGGGGCAGCCCCTCCCCGACCCCCGACCCCCGAAGAGCAGTGACCCGCCCGCGTCGCACCCGCCCGCGGGCCTGCGCGGCCTTCCCCGGGGGACTAGGCTCCACGTCCCTTTCTGTTGCTAATAAACCAGGGTCCACCTTCCCCAGGGCTGCGCCAGGCTCGTTCCTTCCTGCCCCTGTCACATCCGCGGTCCCGCGACCGGCTTTCCCGCTAAAACCCCGAACACCGACCTCTAGTGGCCCAGGCGGGATTTGCAGGAGGAGCCCCGCCGCCGCCCCGGGGCGGGGGTGGGGGGACGACGCGCGGGGGGGTGGGGGGGGGGGCTTCCACGCCCTCGGGGTTGGGGGTGCTCCGTGGACCCGCGAGCGTCCGGCCCCAGGCAGCCTCGTCCCCAAGCAGGTGTCTTCCCCTCTGCTTCGGGGCGCGTCCCCACGGGGCGGCTGGGGGGGGGGGCGGCCCAAAGACAGACTTCCTCCCCTCCCCGCGCCCCACGCCTCCCCTCCCTGCCGCCGACACACACGTCCAGGTGAGTGAGTACAAAATAATTTATTGGAGAAAAACAAAACAACAAATCCAGCACAGCAGTGGTTAACAATGACGATGATTTTTTTTTTTTTTTTAACTTTTAAGCCTGTCACCTGAGGGTGGGAGGGACAGGGCTTCTGTTCCCTCTAGCATCTAGCATCGGGGAGGGGGGGGAACTTTGGATGATGTAGGTGGTGCCCCCCCCAAAGCCGCCCCAGTGTCCAGTCTTGATTAAACACTCAGGGCCAAGCGGCCTCTTGGTCCTCCCTCACCCCTGGCTGAAGAGAAGGCCCCCCCCCAAAACCAGCCCTCTGTGGGGGGGTTGTCTGCTAGGACCACAGTGGGGAGCCGGGACCGAGGGGCAGGTGTGGTTTACTCTGGGAAATGGCCCACGTTCCAGCCGGTGCTGGGCTGGGTAGGGGGAGCCCTGGACTGTGTGTGCCGCACCCCTGCCCTCTGATCTGGGGCCTCGGGTCCTTGGGGTGAACCTCCCTTCACTACCCCAAGCCCCCTTCCCCGGCTGTCTTGGGAGGCGGGCTCTGCCCCGTTGTGAGCTCAGCCCAAGTGGAGTCACAGGCAGGGGTGCAGCCCCAGAGCCCGCTTTCACGATTTTTGGGGGGCCTCTCTGTTCTCTAGGGTCCCGACGTGGGCTGGGAGGGAGGGCTCCACAGATGTGCACCCCCCCCCCATTTCAGGCCGGAGGGAAGGGGGCTGAGGAGGCTGAGGGTGTGGGAGGAGTCCGGCTGGGGGCCTGCCTGGGGGCAGCGGGTGTCTCCAGAGGGCCCTTCGGATATCAGAAGTTGGGGTACACCCCGGCCCCGCACCCCCTGGGCGACAAGACTCGAATTGGCTGATTGTCTCTCTCCTGTGAACAAGACACTTGGGAATTCATGCTAGCGTGAAACCAGCCGGGCTGGGGGAGGGGGCAGCGACACCCTCCTGCGCCTGAGAACCAGGAGCAGGAGGCCCAGGACCCCACCCCACCCCCTCGGCTGGCACGGGCAGGTGGCATGTGGGCAGCGGGAGGTGGAGACGGGGGTCTGGGGGTCTGCTGCCTCCTCCACCTTCCCGTCCCCCTGAGGCCTCGTCCCCCTCCCGCCACTGGACACAGATCCTTAGAAAGGGGAAAACGAACACAGAGCAGCACGAAGAAGCCCCGACCGAACCCGAACTCGGCACGAAACACAACCATGCGACACGGAATCTTGGGGCCCTGAGCGGCCCCCCCACCCCCCGCCCCACCCCGAGCACAGTAGGTCATGCATCAAATCAAATTCCACTGTCTTTTTTTTTTTTTTCATTTTTCTTCCTTTTTTTTTTTCTTAAAGTACATTTGAACACAGGACACATAGAATAATAAATACTCTTATAAGACATGACTCCAGAAAACGAGAAACAACACACCAGAGAGAAGAAAGGTGCACCTTCTCTCTTCCTGCCTTTCCTAAAGGACTCGTTTGAGTAAGAAATCTGTAAACGCCGGTCCGCGCTCTCTGCCTCCCGCGCTCGCTGCCTTGCCCTTGGCCTCTGACCGCCCGGCTCTCACTGCCCTGACATTCAATATGTCTCCCACGGAACTCTTCAAAGAAACGACATACCATCGTCTGCAAAATTATAATTTAACGGTATAAAGCTTCAAGTCACGTATTCCAAAAACTAGCTAAGGATTTTTTTTTTTATCACATAAACTATACATTAAATATTTTGAGGTATTTCAGAGAAAATTGTCAAAGGCTCGAAGGAGCTGTGCTGGATACGTCATTCCCTGCGTGGAGAATGGTCTTTGGTGACAAAAGCTGGGCGTCAGGGGGAGGGTGGGGTGAGGGCCCGCTGGAGGGGGGGGCTACTACGGAGCTGGTGTGTGTGTGTGTGTGTGTGTGTGTGTGTGTGTGTGTTTGAAAGGGACCCTGGAATCTGGGGCTGCTTCTGTGACCCGGGGCTCGTGGGACTTGACCCGATCTGACCACAGGTCACCGTAGTGAGAAAGTTCCACAATCCGAATGGTCCCGAGCCGGTTCCTAACTTTCCAACAGGGGACAAAACAGAGACCTCTGGCCTCTGATCCTTGCTTGAGCAAATGACTTGCCCAGCACAGAGTGTGGGAGAAGCCCTGTCCCCTGCCAGCAGGAGGTCTGTCCAGTGGGGCCCAGGTGATAGTGGGCACAGAAGGAAGGGGTCACGTCCACCCAGACTCCAGTGCCCAGCGCCACCACGGAAAGGACAGCGGTGTGCGCGTGTGCGTGCGTGCGTGCGTGCGTGTGCGCGTGAGCGTGTGAGCGTGTGCGCGTTTGGGGGGACGGTTGCTGAGCGGGGACAAGGACTCAGGATTCTGCCCCAACACCCAAAGGTTCTAGAAGCATCACTCGGAGCAGTTGCTTCAAAAGCCGGGAGAATAGTGAGTCGATAAGGACAAGAGAACATTTCACACACATCTTTGGCTCCAGAAAAAGGCACTCATCGACCTCAGTATCCTCTCTCCCTCCTTCTTCTCTTCTCCCTGTCTCCCTCTCGCTCTCCCTCTCTCTCTGCCTCTCTCTCTCTCCATCTCCCTCTCTCTCTCCTTCTCTCTCTCCCTCTCTCTCCTTGTCTCACTGCCTCTCTTTCTCTCCATCTCCCTCTCTCTCCTTGTCTCACTCCCTCTCTCTGTCTCTCTCTCTCTGTCTCTCTCTCTCTCTCATTGCTAGGGAGCGGGGCGCACCTGAGGGCACACCTGGTCCCAGGCGGGGCATTTCAGCGTCCAGCACAGGTCCTTGGGGGGAATCTTTGGTATCAGGCGTGATTTATCCAATCACAGACAAGAACGTTTGAGTGAGGTAGCCTTTACCTGGGGGGGGGGGGGGGCTTTTCACTAGAAATGTCTTTTGCATTCTCAAGGGGGGAGGGGGTGACTACCTCCCTGGGAGGCAGTGGACGCGCCGGGGTTTGGGGGGCGAGGTTCCTTCTAGCCTCCAGGTCTTGAACCGTGGGGAGTGGGGTTCTTGGGATCCAGCTGCCGGCCAGCCTTGGAGGTCACCTTGGAGGTCACCAGGAAGGGAAGAGAGACGAGCTGGGGGTGGGAGGGGGGGCTCATCTTCATTTCTGACCCTTCCTTCCCCCTTGTCTGTCATTTTTTTTTCTTTTTGGCAAAAAAAGGAGCAGGCAGGACCCCACCTTCCTCAGCATCGGCTTCAGCTCCTTGGAGAGAGAGTCGCGAGCGCGGGCTCGCCCCCTGCCTCCCCTGCAGGCCCGGCGCCGCCCGGCGGGGATTCCGTGCGTGCGGGTGTCTCCTCCGTGGAATCGGTTTGGTTTTTTTTTTTTTTTTTCCTGTTTCCCGGGGTCTGTCTCTCCCTGCGTGTCATCAAGGTGCCGAAAGGTAAAGTGAACTGGCGGGGGGTGGGGCGCCGGGGAGGGGAGGCGTCTGGAATGTACCCGCATGTTTGAGCTCGGCGGCCCCTCCGGGCTGGGACGGGGTGGGGGAGGGCGCCCGCCCATGGGCGCCGGCGGCCCCCGCTGCTGCGACCCCTCCCCAGACGTTAAGGCAGGCGATTCTTGGCACAAGGAACCCCGGCCGCCGGGAGGGGGTGTGGGGCGAGCAGCGGGGTTCTCGGCTGGGGGGGCGGTTCTGCCGGCGGAGGGGGCTGGTCTCGGTGCGGGTGGGGGGTGGCGGGGGGCGGGGGGGGGACGGGGAGGACCCAGCCCCACGGGCTTTTGGCGACTCGGGGAGGGGCGGGGTCCCGGGCGGGGTCGGTGGGAGTTCGGCTGGGGAGGGGGGGGGCTCCGCCGGGCCTCCCCGCGTGGGGGGCGGGGGCCGGGGAAGGAGGGGGGGCTTATTCTTCGAATTCCTTCTGTTCAATACCCGGTTTATTCTAGTATGTGCTTCTTGACCCGCTTTGGGGGACGCCACCGCGAGCCCTGGTTTTCCTCCGCGGCCCTCGGGGCGCTGGGGCGGGGGGGGG
>NC_064816.1:877293-879362 GCF_023721935.1 Panthera uncia | reverse complement strand
GCTGGGGCGGGGGGGGGAGTGGGGGGGGGGGCGCGGCGGGCTCCCTTGGGCCTGGAGGGGGCGGGGCGCAGGGCGGAGGGGCCCTTCTTGTGCACGGCGTCCCCCCCTCCCCGGGGCGGGGCACCCCTCCAGCGCCCCCCCCCGCCCCTCCCCCCGCCGGGGCTCAGGCCTTGGAGAAGGTGGCGGCGGCGCCGGCGGGGCCCGCGGGGGCGGCGCCCGGCTCCTCGGCCCAGCGGTTCATGCAGCGGCGCCGCGCGTTCATGAAGAAGTTGCTGACGGTGTTGAGCTCCAGGCCGAGCTGCTGCGAGATGGTGACCTGCATCTCCTTGGACGGCCGCTTGTTCTCCTTGAAGATGGCGATGAGCGTGCGCCGCTGCAGGTCGGTGAACACCAGCCGCTGCTTCTTGGGCTGCAGCGCGCGCTCCTTCTGCTGCTCCTGCTCCTTGCGTTTGCAGGCTGTGTTCGCGGGCCGGCGCGGCGGGGACAGACAGGGGACGCGGGTCAGCTCGGCTCGGAGGGGAGGGGGCCGCGCGGGCCTCGTCCCCCCCCCCCCCCCCGCGGCCCCCCCCCCCCCCCCCCCCGGCGCCTCCCCCCCCCCCCCCCCCCCCCCCCCCCCCCGCTAGGACCCTTTCCCCCCAGGGCTGGGTCCCCTCCTCCCAGGGCTCAGTTCCCTACCCCCCAGAGCTTGGACCCCTCTCTCCCAGGGCTCTGACACCCCCTCCCCCCCTCCCCGCTCAGAGCCCCCCCCAGGGCTCGGTTCCCTACTCCCCAGGGCTCAGAACCCCCCCCCCAGAGCATGGACAGTGCGGAAGCCCCCAGGGCTCCTACCCCCAACCCCCACCCTGAGAGCCCGGACAGTAGGGAAGCCCCCAGAGCATGGACATCCCCCCACCCCCAGAGCAGGGACAGTGGGGAAAAGACCTGAAAAGGCCACAGGTGAGCTGTGGCGGTTGGAAGAAGCTGTTAATGACTAGGTCCTCGGGTGTGTCCCGATCTCCCGGGACCTCCCTGGCATGCTGGGGCAGCCCGGGTCTCAGAAGGGAGGGTCTGTGCCTCCCTCCCAGGGCGGTCCTCTCAGGCCGGGTCAGCTGAGGGACCCTGTGGCAGGCTGACGTTGACGTAGCCCTGACTCTGATACCTAAGCACCCCCTCCCCCAAGAGTCGCCGAGGCCCAGACTCCGCCTCCCTGAAGTGCCCTCGGGATCCTCTGGAACCGGGAGGACCTAAGGGGGCTATGCAGGTCGGACACCCCTGCTCGGAGCAGGGAGAAGGCTGCAGGAGGCCACCCCGGCCCCGTGGCTGCTGGAGCAGGACCCAAAGCCCGAGCTCCAAAGTGGGCCCCTCCCGTCAATGCGGTGGGGCCAGTGGGCGGAAGCGAAGAGGGGGCCGCCAGCGTGGGCTCCCTCCCTCCAGGGGCTGCAGCTCAGAATCTCAGTTTCTCTGCCATGTACCCCTCGGGGCTGCAGGAGGTGGAGGGCCCGCCGGTCCTGCCTCCCCACCCAACTCGTCACCCCTGCGACTCCATCACCTTCGTAAGTGCAAGTGTGGGCACAGGCTATCCTGGCAGATAGATCCCCCGCTCCCAGCTCCGGGCCCCTGGCCCACTGGGACCACACACCAAACTGGCTTTTTTTTTTTTTTTTTTTTTTTTTTTTTTTGGTTCCGGAACAGTCTGAACCAGATGGCCTGCCAGATCAATGTCCACACACGCCTGCAAAAATAAATAAATGTTCCCTGTGCTGTGGCTCATTTCTCAGGGACAACGGGTGCTCCCGTGAGAACCGACACACCTCTTCCCTCCCCATCTCCCTCCGACCTGAAACGCACAGCACTTCTAATGGGGCTGTTTCAGGCTTTAAGATGGAATATGAATGAGGGTGAGGTTTGGAGATTGCTGGACAGCTTAGAAAAGCCTCTGAGGAGAGAGAGGGAGGGAGAAAAAGAGGGAAGGAGAGAGGGAGGGAGAGAGAGGGAGGGAGGGAGGAAGGGAGGGAGAGAAGGAGGGAGGGAGAGAAGGGAGAGAGGGAGAGGAGGGATGGAGGGAGAGAAGGAGGGAGGGAGGGAGGGAA
>NC_064816.1:870810-876893 GCF_023721935.1 Panthera uncia | reverse complement strand
GAGGGAGAGAGAGAGGGAGGGAAGGAGGGAGGGAGGGAGAGAGGGAGGGAGAGAGGGAGGGAGGGAGGGAGGGAGAGAGGGACGGAGGGAGAGTAGGGAAGGAGGGAGCGAGAGAGAGAGGGAGGGAGAGAGGGAGAGAGAGAGAGGGAGGGAAGGAGGGAGGGAGGGAGAGAGGGAGAGGACGTAGGAGGAAAACAGCAGGAGGAACGGTAGAGGCGGCGCTAGAGGGAGAAAAAGCGGACTGAGCAGGCCCAGCTCTGACGCGCACGCGCTCTGGGAGGGGTGAGAGAACCGTCCGGTACCCACGAAACAAGAACAGGCTGCTGTTCAACCAAAAGGACAATGAGGAGGGAAGGGGGCGCCCTTAGAACTTAATATAGAAGCGCTGGAAGGTCAACGTGAGGACGGAGCGTCGAAAGCACGCGTCTCTGGACGTCGGAGGCAGGTGCAGAGCCGGCACGTGGGGGAAAGACGGTCGTAGGGGCAGAGGGGACCGGAGCCGGCCCGTTGCCAGGTTCAGACGCCGTCCCAAACCAGAGGAACACATTGCAAGTGGACGGTGGGGGGGAAATCCACGCTGAAGGACACAAAGAGTCCTGTTCGAAAGGGCCCGAGAGGCGCTCAGCTCCAATGACGAGGAAACACCCCCCCCAAGGCTCACCCTGGGGAAATTCCTGAGGCTCAAAGAGAAGCCAGTACCAGCTCCCAGTGAGGAAGGCCAGACATCACGCAAGGGACCGAGTCAGAGCGCTCGGGGCTTCTCAGGAACTAGGAGGCAGTGCAGCGATGCCTCCAAAAATCTGCAGGAAATTCTATTCAGCTAGAATTATATGTGCGGCGGGACACCAGGCAGGAGGGTGGAATAAAGACACAGTCGCGGCTCCAAAAGGTGACTTCCGTGCCCCCTTTCTCAGAAAGCTCCTGGAGGATGAGTTTCACCGCAACGAGGAGGTAAATTAAAGAAGGAAAGTGCGAGGGCGCCCGGGTGGCTCAGTCTGTTAAGCGCTCGATGCCCCGACTTTGGCTCAGGTCATGGTCTCATAGTTCCCGCCTCGGGCTCTCTGCTGTCAGCGTGGAACCTGCTTTGGATCCTCTGTCCCCCTCTTTCTCTACCCCTCCCCTGCTCACTCTCTCTCTCTCAAAAATAAAGAAATGTCAAAAAATTTTTTTTCTGTAAAAAGCAAAGTGTGACTCAAGTGACAGGACAAGGAGAGGCTCCCCCAGAAGATGAGGAGGGGAGGGCCCAGAAGGCTGTGGAACAAAGGCACCCAGGACACGGAGGGCAGCCCCATCCGGCACCAAAGGAAGTGGAAAGGGAACATGACCTAATATGTGTAGAAAATCCTATTGAGTTGCTTTGCATTTTTGTTGGGGAGTGTGGGGAGAACTTGTGATTGGCAACCACTAACTCCTGGAAAAACAAAGAGCTGTACGAGAAAGGAGTTGCAATCCTAGTAGTCTGTGTGGCTCAGCTGTGGGCAGTAGTCCCTGAAACCACAATGATGTGACGCCGAATATTGATTTCGGCAAAGGACTGTGTTTGCAGCTATATCGAGAAGCTGACAGAGGGAAGGCGTGTGGTGGGGATACGGAAAGGTGGTGACGCCGGACGTGGCGGATGAGTGGCGCACCAGGCAGCCCTTTGTGTATAGAAGATGAGGGCAAGAACCTGGGTTCCTAGTTGGTCTGCAGAATGAAACGTTGGAAGGGAGTTCAAGGAACAGTCTTGACCTCCCATCTCCTTGGAACTTGGCCACCCTGTGAGGGTCAAGGGAGGGGCCAGGTCCCCCATTCTCTCCAAGAGAAAGCTGGGACTCTGGCGTCAAGTCCAGGGTAAGAGTCAAAACTCAGCCTCGGGCCTTTAAGTTTCCGAACAGGCCCTTCTTGCCCACCTGTTGGAATCGTCAATTCATGAATTAATCCACTTAGCGGTTCAGTCACAAATTCATCACGCATTGACCGCAGGGACAGAGATACAAATGCTCCTCGGAAAGCTCACAGAGGGGGGCCTGGCTGGCTCAGTTGGTAGAGGCTGCGACTCTGGAACTCAGGGTCCTGAGTTCAAGACCCGCGTTGGGCCTAAAGCTTAGTTCAAACAAGCAAGCTCGCTTACACGTCAAGAGCCTTACACGTGTCCTGTCGTTTCATCCTTATGATCATTCCATAAGGGAGTGTCCTCCTCATTTATTCAGAGAAGGCAAGCCACTTGCCCAAGGTCGCCCAGCAGGGGCGGGGACAGGAGCCGGGGCGGACACCCCGCCCCCCCTCCATGGGAGGGAGGGCAGGCAGTCTGCTTCTCTCCCACCCGCTTCCCCTGGCTCCAATCAAGTGCCTAGTGGGGGCCCCAGAGGCAGGGGCTGGGGGAGGGGCCAGGCCAAGCAGAGTCATGAAAAAACTTCCCGTTTTGTCGATCACAGCAAAAAGAGGCTCCCCTCTCCCCCCTTCCCAGTGTTCAATCTAATTACAGCTCCTCACAGCCCCAATCGATCTGGGCTCCAGTCAGAGCTGTTTACCAGGAGCAGCTTTTGTCCTGGTTTCCATCCCCCGCGGCCCCCCAGCCCAGCCTGGAGGCTCGGAGGTGTGAGCGCCAGCGGTGGGGGGAGAGGCAGCCCAGGCGCGCGCCCCCCCCCATCAGCGCACCCCTCCCCCCGCCGCCACCTGCCCCTCCTCGGCATCCTGTCTGGTGTCCGGGATCACCCCACCAGCCCCAAAGGCCACTGCGGTCCTTGTGCGGCCCGGGCTCCCCGAGAGGAGGCCAGGCTGCGGGCATGAGCCCCTTTCCGGAAGCGAAAGCCCAGGCTTGGAGAGAAGGGCTGACCCGGAGGAGGGCTGGGGACGGGGAGCCTCGAGGAGGAGCCCGGACGTCCCAGGAGCGCCAGCCACCAGCCTCCTGCGGCCACTGCTACGGCCACTGCTACGGCCACCTCTTCCGCGATGATCTCCACTGGGGACCACCGCTGTGGCTTCCACCTTCGTCACCTCCCCCCCACCAGCACCTCTTCCAGGGCATCACCTCCATCACCCGTGCCTCCCATCACCACAGCGACATGTCCTCTCGCCTGCTCTAGGCGCTGCCCCGCCATCACGAGCTCCACTGCGGTGGCCCCACGTCCCCTCTCTTCTCATGGCCATCCCTCCCTCTCACCTCCTGTTGGCTTCACCTGCGCCCTCGCCTCCTCCCATTTCCTCGTCTACACCGCTGAGCCCCGTCACAGGGGCCGCCACCTCGTAGGTAGCCGGCACGGGAGGACCCAGCCCCGAGTCCCCTCGCCAGGGGCTCCCCGCCTGTAGTGGGGGGACAGGGAGTGGCCCCAGACACAGACCCTGGCCACCAACCCTGGTTGCTGTGGCAGCCAGAGGAAGAGCCTGCTGGTCTGGCTGGGGGGACCGTTGGGGGCTGGGCCGGCAGACGTGCTCTGGGACCCTGGGCAAGTCAGTCCCCTGGCAGTGTCCCAGGCTCCTCCTTTGCAGAACTGGGCCCCCGGCCCCCTTCCAACAGTTTTCAGGGCGCCTCGGCGGCCTCTCCCCTCCCACCTCACTCAGCCCCTCCCCTCCCCACCCTGTCACCTCTCTCTTCCCATCTCCTCCACTGCCCAGCCCTTTCTTTCCGTTGTTTTTTTCACAGCATTACGATGATGATTCCCCCACTCTACACAGGGGCCCCCTCAAAATGTGGGTTCGGGTCAGCCCTCCATGCCTCCAGGAACTGAGGAACTGATATTAAGAACACTGATTCTGAGATGCTCTGATCTTAGAACGTCTGGTGCTTTCTGGAGCCCAGGCACCAGGAGGGTCTGGGGCTGGCTCCTGGGAGGTCCTGGCGGCCTGGGAAAAGACAGAGGCAGTCGAGGAGAGGAGACTGAGAGCCCGCTCCCAAGTCTGAGCCCCCCTCGTGGGTCCCAGCAGGTGAACCGAGAAGGGCCCTGTCCTCAGCGGGCCAGCCCCAGCCCCGGGCAGGGCTCCAGGTAGGAGGGGGGAGGCCCCACCAGTCCATGTCTAGGTGGGAGCAAAGGAGGGTGAACTGGGGGGGCCCTCATTTCAGACCCCCTGGAATCCCTCTTAGCCCCTCACTTCTGCCTGCCTCCTGCCTCCCCAGGAAGTGCTGGGGTCAGCAGACCACACCCTCCCGCTGCTGGGACCCCTCCATGGGCCAAGAGGGCCGTCAAACCCTGCCACCCCTGCAGTATCGCACGGTGTCGGCCCTCTGTGCCTCAGTTTCTTCTTCCTGCCTTGCCCAGCCATGGGAAAAGACATAGCTGAAAAGTCTTGAATATCATGGCGGGGCTGAGACTATGAGATGAGGTTCCCAGCTCCCATCTGGGGGGTCCCTGGGAGGAGCCCCTCTGGGCTCCACTGATTACGTGGCCATGAAGTCCCCCCCCCCCCCCCCCCGCCATGTCAGGTCTGCCCTCTGCACCTCTCCTGAAATCTTCCGGGAGAAGGCAGGGATGGAGAAACTCAGGCAAGAGGGAGAGAGTTGGGCTGCCCGGCCGGAGCACTCCTACACATACGTCAGGGACCAGCAGCAGTGGCCCTTCTGCCAGGAAGCCCCTCTCTCCACCCCCAGCAGAGCCTGGCATGCTCCCCAGGGCCCCTAGTCCTGACCTTGGGGGCCAAGCCTGACCTGGAGTCCCCCCTGTCGCCCAGCACAGAGTAGGTCCTCGGGAGGCGGCCGGCCGGGGGTGTTCATCCAGGGACTGATGCCCCTTGTGACCCTCCTGGGCGGGTGGTGGGCCAGTGGGGGCAGTGGGACCCCCGGGGAGCACCCACCCCAAGTCAGGGAGGGGCAGCCGGGGCCCCGGACTCGGTCACCCCTCAGTGGTGGGAGAGAGTCTACAAGGGACGGATCTGGGATCCCACCTGTTCGCGCCCCCCATCTCCTGATAGACACACTCTCCCCCCTCCCTCCCCCCTTCCCCCCTCCCCCATCCCATGGCCTCCCTCTCCTTCCTCTCCCTCCCTCTCCTCCCCTCCCCTGCTTCCCCTCCTCACCTTCCCTCCTCTTGTCTCCCCCTCCCGTCCCTCTTCCTCCTTCCCCTCCCCCCTTCCTCCCACCCCCTCCCCCAGAGACCGCTGGGCGTGGGTGTGCAGCTGGGCAGCGGTGGGTGTCCTGGGCCATCCCCAGCCTCCTGGGGACTGACTATGCGCGCACGCATCTGTCTGCCCCCCACATCCTGTTGGGGTGCCCTGTGGCCCCTGTGGGGCTGCCACAAAGTCCCGGCTGGGCGGAGGGCTATGTGTGGTTGAGGCACCGTGTGTGGGCTCTTGGCGCTTCGCTACAGTTGGGGGGGCGTCCACACACCATCAGACCCCAGGGGTGGGGGGAGCGTGAATGACCGGGACATCCTGTGACCTCAGCCAGAGCCGTTGGGGAGACAGGCAGCAATGTGGGCGGTGGAGTGGGTATCTGGAGGGGTGCGGGAGGGGTGAGCCCCGGGGGCTGTGGGTCCGTGGGCCTCAAGGGAGACGAGGGCACAGCAGACATTGGCGTGACGGTTGCTGGCGGCTGGCCACAGGGGCGTAGGGGACGCTGTGCACGGGAGGGTCACGAAAGGCGGGGGCGCGATATGCCGTGGCCGGGCGGCACGCGGGGGAAGCTCCCTGTGTGTGTCCAGGTAGGTGGGACGCAGCCCCCACCCCCACCCCCGGGACCATCTAGAGGCTCGGGACTGTCTACCTGCCTGGTCCCGGCTGCCCACCCCCACCTTGCCAGTCCCAGCCAGTGGGGACAGAGGGCCTTGAACAGGTGCTCTGTGGACACTGCTTTCCTGGTTGATGGAGCACGTGTAGCGACCCGGGATCCTGATGTCCTCGGTCGGGGGGAGGGAGCGGTCCCACTCTGCTCAGGGGGGTCCACGTGGGTGCCGAGGCTGCGCCCTGGACCCTTTCCTTCCCCGCGTGCCACTTACGCTCATCAAGCACCCACTGTGTGCCTGGCGGGTGCAGCTGGGGACAGCCTCCCTGAGGTGGAACCCCATGCATCACCGGAAAGCCGGGGCGACTTTGTTCCGGAACAGGGCGCTGGCCGCCCGGCTCTGGGCAGTGAGGGGTGGAGTGGTGTAAGGGTGGGGGGGGGGGGGGGG
>NC_064816.1:861870-870710 GCF_023721935.1 Panthera uncia | reverse complement strand
GGGGGGGGGGGGGGGGGGGCCGTCCAGTGAAGCCAAGAAGAGAAATGAGCCAGAGCGGCACCTGGACGGCTGGTTGGACGGGAGACGACACTTGGATCGTGGTGCCAGAACTCGGCACCTGAATGACTGTCCTGGTCCCTCTGTGTCAGTCACACTGTCAGCAACAACTAAGCCGCACTCGTGGGCTCCCTCCCCTGCACCGTGTGTCTGCACCCCCCCACTGCCTGTCCACCTGGGCACAGGGTGGGGGGTGTGGGAGCGGGAGCTGGAGCCCGCCGTCCCCTCCCCTCTGGCCACCTCCTGTGCTCAGCTCTGGCCTCATGGAGCAGACAATTCAACACGGAGCCCGGTCTCCGGCTGGGATGATGACCGGTTTCCTTGGCGACGCATGCGTCCCGCCCCAGCCGCCAGCCTCCCGGGCCCCAGTTGCGGAGAGCAGTGGTGCCCCCACCCTGGTGGCTTGTCCCCACTGGGCTGAGCTGCCCTGAGCGTCCCCCACGGCCTCCCAGCCCAGAGATGGTGGATGATTTGCCCAAGGTCACACAGCGAGTCGCCGAGGGGGGCCTGGAACACGCACTGACCCTCCTTATCTGCACCCCGTACCCCTGAGGGGGCCAGAAAGGGGCTCCCACGGTGGGGCACAGAGTCATCTCCAAGGAGCCGGTGCTGAGCCAGGCCCCTGCCCTCAGAGGCCTCAGCGGCCTCCTGCCCCTGCCCTCCCCTGTCTGTCCCCACACACCTCTCCTCCAGGCCTCTGGACTCACCTTGGCCGGCGCCCAGCCTTCCGGAGAGGCCTCGCCTCCCTCCCTCCCCACGGGCTCCCCCAGATGGGATTTTAATGGCCACGTTTTCAAATGAGTTCTGAACCTTTCAAAGACTTATCAGGGAAAGGAGCGTTTCCACAGGGACTCTGGGCTGCCCTGCCGGGGGGCTCCATCTGGAGCGGGGGCCCCACTGCCTGGGGTTGGGGAGCTGGGGTATCTAGGGGCGGCTCACCCTTGGACCTTCAGTCCTGGAGACCCCCCCACCCCATTCAGACACCCTCAGACGGGGGTGAAGCGTGTGGGCGCACACACCCCGTACCCAACCTCACAGAGCTTTTGATGTTTAAAAAGTGTTACGAAGTCACCGTGGCAGCAGTTGGAAATGGATTTGAAAAAGATGCCGGAAAGGAACAATTGATAAGAAAGAACAGGGACGCCAAGCCCGGAGGGGGGGAGGAGCTGAGACCCAGCACTTTGGCAACTAGGAAGCCGATCTACAGATCAACCCGCACAACATGGTCCCCCGACCCCCCCACGCATTCACCAGCGGGGCTGGCAAGGGGAGAGGGGAGACCGCCAACCGTCTGGAACAGCCTGATTGTCCTCTGGGCGAGGAGGTGGCCAGAGAAAGAGGGAAATGACCAAGGAGAATAGGACGCAGCCAGAAAAAATGACCACTGTTTCCTGATAGGGAATGTTCCTGATGTCATGGGGGCGGAAGCAAGGCAGAACCGGGCTTTCCAGTGTGTGTGTGTGTGTGTGGGGGGGTGTCCCCAGTGGGGGGTGTTTAAAGAGGAGAAGGACAATGAACAGAAGGAGTGCTTGCCACGCAGGATCAAGCGCGCCGTCTCTCCGGGAAGAGAAAGGTTTGCAGGAAGGTGGGACTGGACGATGCCTTCTTGTTCCGTAAAAATTAGGAACCAGGCGAATGTGTCCACAGTTGGAAATGGTAATACAGCATTTTTAAGAGGGGGGGGGCACAGAAGGGAGCGAGGGTCAGAGCAGTGGCTTTGTGGTCGCTCCCACCGCGCAGGAGCCTGTTTCTTTATCCGATTCGTGCGCTCCCACCGGCCTAGGGATTCCAGTCTCCGTTTGGGGAAGGGGATGTGCGCAGGGGAAAGCGACTGGCCCACGTCCTGGGCCCGAGACGCCGCCACCCCCCTCCCCGGCGTTCCCTGAGCGCCACCCCCTGCCCCAGTCCCGGGGAGCCCCCGCCCCAGCCCCAGGGAGTTCCCCCACCCCACCCCCTGCCTCAGTCTCCACACTCGCAGTGCGCCGCCCTAGGGTGTGTGCTGTGCAGGGGTCCGGGGCTCCTTATGTCGGGCCCTGGGCACCCACATCCCGCCAGGCTGCGGACGGAGCTCACTGCTGGCTCCCTCCTGTTTAGGAGATCCCCACCCCGCCAAGGACAGATGTGCCCCATGCGGCACATCGCAGAGGCTGGCTCCCCAGGCAATGAGGGGCGCGTTCGCCTGGTGGGGGAAATTGAGGCCCTGACATCTCCAACGCACGAGCGCTTGTGGATGGGCACCCGGGTTTAGGAGAAGCGCCCACCCTTGCCGTCCGCCCCGCCCCCGCCCGGTTCACCCTCCTCCATCGGTGTAGATGGATGCGGCCCTCTCAGTCCCCAAGCACTAGGGAGTAGAGTCGGACTTGGTAACTGTGTAGATGCGAGAGCCACAGGTGCTCCGGCAAGCCCCGCTGGGGGCGCGTGGGTCACGCCCAGTGGCCCGCACAGGGGTCTCGGGAGAGAGATCCCTTGCTGCGGGCCACCCCATTAGGCCAGATCTGAGCTCGAAGACAGATGGGGCTCCCGAGCCAGAGTCCGCGCACGTTTCTTACTGTGGATGCGCACGTCTACACCTGCTCCCGCGGACGTCTCCACTGCCTCCCCGCGCGCGCGCGCGTCCGTTTGCGCCTCCGCACGTCCCTTCCGAAGTCTGCGCCAGTCATGGACGCATCTCCCTGCCCCTGCTTCCGTCTGCTGTGAATCTCTGACTCGTCGGATCTAAGGGGCCCCCCAACTCCCCACATCCGTCCACACGGCAAGAGTCCGCCGCCGGCAGGAGGTTAGGCCTCCTAACCCCACCCACACCTACACCTACTTGGCAGAGGGGAAACTGAGGCCACAGGTGCCCCAAACCGCCCAGGGTCCCGTGGGTCTCCCAGGCAGCCCCTGGCTCCTGGCCTAGCCTCCCCCTCCCCCACTAGCGCTGCCTTCCTTATTGATCAAGGGCCATATTTAATTAAAAACTTGATTCAAACCAGCTCGGGCTCCCCTGTTAAGCTGGGCTCGCTGGTACATACAAAGACACAGGCCAGCTGCGCGGGCCCAGTGGCTCCTTGCAGCCACTCTGGGCTTCCCCACCTCCCGTCCTTTGTCCACGAGGCTCCAGGAGCCTGAGGTCAGGGCACCTGCCCCCGGGAGCCTCCTCCTCTATCGGCCACATCTTAGGGGCAATGGGAGGCTGCGTGGCAGGATGCCATGCACAGGCTGTACGAACTCCAAAGTGGTGGTAAAAACCCCCTCCAGCTTTGAAGGAGAGAGCACACTAGGGATGGGAGCCAAGCCTGGAGACCAGAAGAGAGGAGGAGGAGGAGGAGGAGGGGAGGAGGAGGGAGCGCGGGGCTGGCAGTGTATCGCTCAGACTAGAGTGGTGATGGCTGATAGGGAAGAATCCCAGGAACGGGAGAGAAGTGAGGGGCCAGAATGGCCAGATCTGGGATTTCAGGCTAAGGGGACTTCAGAAAAAAGGAATCGAAGCCCAGCTCCAGGCCCTCACCCTGCAGACTCGTCTGTGTGCCCAATGGCGCCATGCGGGTGACTGTCCCTGTCTTGCAAGGTTGGGCTCGGGGGGCGCAGGGAGGGCTGGAAATGCACTGCTGGGCCCAGGCTTACCCTGAGGGCCGGCTTCAGCGAGGGGGCGCCCGGGCAGGAGAGGCAGAGGCTGGGACCCGGTGTCCACACACCCTCCCTGGGGGGCTCACGTGGGCCAGGACCCTGTCACCCTCAGAGGAGCTGGAAGGAGAAGGGCAGCACCCGCTGTCCACCTGCCCGAGGGCCATCCACGCTGCTCATCGCATGGAACTTGCCGTGACCTCGAGGGACATCCCGCTGTCCTCCTCTGCCTCGGTCCACTGAGCCTTTGCCCCTCCAGGCCACCTGCTCGGAATGTCCCCCCACTTGCAGGAGGTGGGAGCCGGGGCATCTCAGCCCCTCCAGGCTCAGCCCACCCCCCCCCCCACCCAGCCCCGTTTACTGCTGGGGAAGCCGGGTCTGTTCCCCCTCCTGCTGGAACGGTGTGTGGCTTTGGCAGTCGCCTTCCTTCCACTCTGCCTCACCTTGCTGGTCTGTAAAGTGGCCACAATAGCCACATCCAGCTTAAATGGTCATTCGGGTGATTCCATGTCTCACGCCTGGAGGCTGAGCCTAGGAGAGGGGGACGGCTTAAGGCAGCCCAGCCAGCCTCCTGCCCATCCCACAGCCTGCCCCTCTCCTCTACCTCCCGGTCTGCACGGTGGGGGCGCAGAATCACTTAAGCTGGGTGGGGTCCTGGGGCTGTCCCAGCCGAGTCTTGGGGTGGAAGGAGGGCCTGGTTTGGGGGGGGGGACGCAGAGCTCACTGGGCTGTGCCATACACAATCCCAGACATGCTCTCCCTGCATCCCTGTGGGGGGCGACAGTGTCCCCTCCAGACGCCTCCCGCACTCCCTGCCCACTCTCCTGCACCCCCCAGATCACAGGCTGCTGTGGGGCCCCCTGAAGATGAGTGGGTGTGGGGGTGATGAGGCAAGGTGGCCTCAGGGTGCAGGGTCTGTGAATGCACCCTGAGGGGCTCCGCAGGGCGTGGTTGATGAAAAAGCCTCAACAAGCACTTCCTAGGTCCATTTCTCAGATGAGGAAACTGAGCCTCAGGCCCCCACCCTACCAGTCTGTGAGGGAGCCCAGGTGAGGCCCAGGTCTCCAAGTCCTCTGCTGGGATGTCTTGGGGGGAGTCTGGAAGAGATGTGGACCCCCTTGGGGTTCAAGGTGAGGATTTTACAGAAGGCGTAGGGGTCCTGGGGGGTCGTTCCAGAAGCCGCACAGCCACCCCTCCCACTGGGACTCTCGGTTGGACCGTTGACCTTTCGGGCTGGGTTCCTTCAGGCTCAGACCCCGCCCAGCTCCACCCGCCCCGCACCCGGTCTGGGATGGTGGTGGCAGAGTGGGGGAGGAGGCTGGGGGCACGAAGTGCCCGTCTTAGCCTGGATGGAGGCCTGATTTGCCTTTTCCTGTCCACGACCGTCCCCTCCAGACCCCCAGCCCCGGCCACGTGCCATCAGCAACTTGGTTCCAGAAATGGGTCCCTTCCTGCCTCAGTTTCCCCCATGCTGGCCTCCAACAGCCCTCAGGGATTTGGGCACCTGGCTCACCAGTGAGGCAAGAAGGAGGAGGGTGACCTTTTCCCAATCGCCTGCTTTCTGATATTTATTTTATATATATGTTTTCTGATCAGTTACAAAAAATACTTTTCCTCCAGAGTTGCAATTTAAACAATATTTGAAGAAGGCCGAAGCTATCGACCGGCAGTGGTGATGAATTAGAGACGGTAATTCGAATTCATCGACCACCCCGCCCCAGCCGAGAGTCCCCTCCCCCCCACCCCCAGTCCCTCTCCCACAATTACTGCTGGAGCTAGAACCTGGGAGGCTTCCAAGAGGAGGCAGCTCCCAAGCCTCCTGCTCCCAGGACCCTGGTGTGGGCTGGGAAGACGAGGCCGGCCCGGCAGCCGTGGGGTTAGGGTCCTGCAGGATGGGCCTTGCCGGGACCAGCGGGTCCCAGAATCTCAGAATGTTAGACCCAGAACCTGGCCCCTCCAGCGCACACACATTTGACAGATGGGTAAACTGAGGCACCCAGAGCAGGCCGGCATAGGGCAGTGGGGTGGCCCCTGAGGGCCACGCAGCCAGATTCCTTAGGTGCTTCCCGGAAACAAAGACGCCACCCCCTGTCCCCTGGGCCCCGGATCTGGGAAGGAGGGAGGTGGGGAGCTGGGAGGGTGGGCCGGGAGACACGCAGGCTAAGGGCCCCCTCCCCGGCTCAGCTGCCCTGGGGGGCTCTCCGGTCTTCTTTTCAGTATCTCCCCTTCTCTGCTCTCTCTCTTTGTCTTTTTCTCTCCGCATCCCTGTTTCTGTTTCTCTTTCTGCCTCCAGTTCTCTGGTTTTTCTCCCCTCTGTTTTTGTCACTCTGTCTCTCCCTACCTGTCTCTGCCTCTCTGTGTCCGTCTGTCCGCGTGTGTCTTCCTCCCTCGAGCCCGGCGGGGGCGGCTCCCCGGGGGGCACCGCCAGGGAGGCGGCGGCGGTGGGGGGGTTGGGGTGGGGGGGATGGGTGGCCTGGCCAGGGCGCGGCGCAGGGCAGGGCGGTGAGTCCTCCCCGCGGGGTCCAGATTGGGGGGGGGGGGGTGGGGGAGCGGATCGGGGCACGTGCAGCGGCTCCAGGCCTTCGCGTGCTGGGCGGCATGGTTGGGAGGGGGACGCGCCCCGCTGCCTCCCCGTAAGCGCCGCGATTTGCCGCCACTTAACCGCTTTTCATTTGCGCAGCGACCGGAACTAAAGGCCTCTCGGCCGGCCGGCGCCTAATTACCCCTCGCCCGGGCCGGGCCACCTCTAACTCCCAGGCCAAGCCCCGTGGTGTAGACGCGGCGGCCCGGAGCGCGCCCGAGTTGCGGTGGAGCCGGCGGGTCGGCGGGGTCACCGCGTGGGCAGCGGCGGGAGGAGCAGGGGGCGCGCCGCACGGTCCCCACTCATTATCCCCGGCACCCGAGCGCCCTGCCCGAGGCTCGGCCCCGCGCTCACGCGCTCCTGTGCCCCGTGCGCTCCGGAGACAGCCTGGATTCCGACTTTCCTTTCCCAAAGGGGGGCCGGCTGTTTCCCCACCTGCAGTCCTCCGCGCACCCCGAAGGGAAGACCCGGGCGGGGGAGCCGCGCGCCCCTCAGCCCGCAGCAGCGACACCCCCTGCCCCACCCCTGGGGGCATGGACTTCGCGCCTGTGGTCCCTGGCTCTGGGACGCCCTGGCCCCCCTCTGGGGGGCGGGGCGTGGGGGCTGAAATGGGCGGCCGCAGTTCGTGACGGTCCGTTCAGGAGCACAGGTGCCGGGAGAAGGGTGCACAGTGGTATGTGTTCTTCGGGGGTGTCCCCGGATATACATGCGCTGGGAGGAGGCCCAGGGTGGCAGGTGTGGCCAGATGTCAAATGCCCATGTCCACGCGTCTCCACGAGCGCCACTTAGCATCTGACACCTTAGGGCACCCTTTTGCCACCCGATGTCACCTGCATCGCACACAGCGGTCTGCGCCTGTGTCCCTTGTGAGCGCACCCGTGGCCCTGCATGTGCGATGGGGAGCAGGACAGGACAGGTTTCGCCCTTACACAAGCCCCACGTCTGGGTTCCTAACACCGGTTCTGAGATGTCACGACGACCTCCCCGCACGATGGGTCACCTGCCGCACATGCGGGGACTTAATTTCCCACTCCCCAAAGCGGGGAATCTAAGAAGCCTAGAGGAGGCTCCACAGAAGGGGGAAACTGAGGCCACGTGTCAGCGCAGGCTCCCCGGGCTGTCCAGCAGGCCAGGGGGCCGGGAGGAGCAAACCCAGAACCCCCTCCAGCGGCAGCCTGCGCCCCTTCGCCCCGGCCCCCCTCCCTGCGGGGTGGCTGGAGGCAGAAATCCCGCCCTGCCTCCTTGCTCCAGGGGTGCCTAGTCTGAGAGCCGGCCCACTCCAGCTCCACTCGCCCCTGCGTGCAGAGAAGCGATCGATCCCGCGTCGTCGGAGGCGGCTATTGTCCCCGCGGCGGCCCCCTCCCCCTGCGGCCAGGGAAAGACCCCCTCCCACACACACACACTCAGGTCAGGCCCTTCCCCGTGACAGTGGCCGGGCCTCTCCTGCACCCCACAGACACCCAGGAGAGGGGGGCCTCCGGCCAGGCCGCCTCGCTGGGGGCAGGTGTGGACCCAGCTGCTGTCAGCTGGGAGGGAGGAGGGAGCGCGGTCCCCAGGGGGGCCGGGGGCTGAGAGTCCGTGTGAGCGAGAGAGACAGAAAGAGAGCGCGGCGGAGAGAAGGAGAAAGAGCGGGGAGGAACCGGGAGGAAAACCAAGATCCAGCGAAAAATAAATAGAAACCAGTTTGCCCCGACAGACAGAGGTAGAAAGGAGGGAAACACGGGACGGAAAGGCAAGGCCGGCAGGAGTGCGCGCGCCCGGGTCAGAAGCGACCGCGCAGGGCAGGCGGCCGGCCGGGGTGTGAAGGCCTCCGGGCCGCCCCTCCCCCGCCCGTTCTCGGGTGACCTTTGCCAGCGGCCGGAGAGGGGGAGGGGGCTATCGATCGCCGAGGCCGAGCTACAAAGAAGCGCGCGCTGGGGCCGAGGGCTGAGCGCGGGCCCGGCCCCGGCCTCCTCCGCGCCGGCAGCCGGGTGCACGGTCCCGGCCCTCTGCCTGGAGCTGGAAGCGGAGCCAGGGGCTTTTCGGGCGGCGGGAGTGGCGCCCCCAGCCGAGAGCAGCGGCGCGTCCGGGGCTCGGCACCGCCCCCCCCACCCCCCCGCCCACCACACACACACACAATGAACGACCCCGCAGGCTGCTTCGGGGATCCTCCCCACAGTGTAAAAGGAACCAGGGACCCCTCCCCGTTCCCGGGCTGCCGGGGGGGGGGGGGGGGGGCGCGCGCGCGGCAGGCGGCACAATCCCCTTCTCCCTTTCGGCGGCTGCACGAACCGGCGGGGGCGCACATGACGCTCCCGCAGGGGAGTCCCGAGCCGGAGCCCCCGGGGTCGCGCGCAGTGCGCCGCGCTCCTACCTGCCAGGCGCAGCGCCGACATGCGCTGGAACTCGGGCTCCTGCAGCCACTTCCACATCCTGCGGAAGGTCTCGCGGCCCGACTTGAGCTTGCTCCACGGCTTGGGGTTGCGCAGCAGGTCGGAGAGCGTGCCCTGCGAGCGGCACAGGATGCGCTGCGCGAAGATGGCCTGCGGGATGCTGTAGCGCTTCAGCTCGGCGGTGATGCGCTGCGCCACCTCCTTGGTGTTGATCTCCTCCGCCG
>NC_064816.1:833137-851870 GCF_023721935.1 Panthera uncia | reverse complement strand
CCCCCTCCCCCTCCTTTTCCCTCTCCCCCTTCCTCCTCCCTTTCCTCTCCTCCCTCCCCCCTCCTCCTCTCCCTCCTCCCCCTCCCCCTCCCTTCCCCCTCCCCCTCCCTCCTCCCCTTCCTCTCCTCCCTCCCCCCTCCTCCTCTCCCTCCTCCCCCTCCTCCTCCCCCTCCCTTTCCCCCTCCCCCTTCCTCCTCCCCTTCCTCTCCTCCCTCCCTCCTCCTCCCCTCCCTCCTCCTCCTCCCCCTTCCTCCTCCCTCCCCTCCGCTGCTAACAGCTGTAACTGCTGCTTATCCCACCTCCCTAACGAGCACCCAGGCCCCTCAGAACAGTCCCGGCGGCTTCCCTCCGTAATTGCCTCCGTAATAAATCCCCGCACTTTGGCGGGTAGGAACCGCTGGGCTTCCCTCTCTTTCTCCCCCTCGCTTTTAAAAACGCAAACGCAACACAACATTTCTATTATTACTGAACTCCCTGTGCATCAGCGGTAAGAAGACAGGTCCTTCTCAAGCAGCCTCCCCTGGGACTCAGCCGAGAAGCAGAACTTCCTCCAGTCCCTGCGTCCCCTCACCCCTGCCTGGAGGGGAGAGACCTGAGGGGGGGGCTCAGGCACAAGTGTGAGAAAACAGGCGGTGCATCCTCCTGGCCCAGGTCCATCAGGAGGTCCCCGGGTGGGCTGCTCGGCCTGGGGGCCGGGCTCCCTGGGGTCACAGCACCTGCAGGACCGGCAGGGTTTGGGGAGGGTTTGGGGAGGGCTCAGGGTCACCTGGCTGACCCCTTGCTTATTTTCCAGGTAAGAAAACCTCCCAGAGCAGCTGCCCCTCAGCTGTCTAGGAAAATCAAAGACCTTCAGATCTCAGAGGCAAAGACAAAGGTGGGGGGGGAGGTAGGTGTGTGGCAGCCGAGCCCCGCCCCCTGAGGGCTGGCTTCCCGCACTGACCCATTTCTTGCCTGGGGAGACCGAGTCTCACCTTGGCTGTTTCGTGGGGTAGCTGGCCCCTGACCTCTGGGGTACCATCGTCACGCGGGTGCCTTGTTGCCCAGGGATGGAGGGGGACATCAGCCAGGGCCTTTTTGGTGCCACAGCCTCCCCCCCCCCCCACCGCAAGATCAAGGTCAAGTTGTGGGTTCCAACTCCAGCATCCCCTTACCCGTATCACTGATGCTTTCGGAGGCTCAAGGTGCTTATCTGTGGGATGGACTTAAAACACACACACGGTGCAGACCTGTAGGTGCTCAGAAAATGCTTGCGGCAGAGGCAGGTGCTGAGCTCTGTCCACGCCCCGCACGGAGTGAGCCAAGGCAGGTGGGGTGCGGTGGGGCGGGCGGTGACTGCAGACTGACCAGCAGGATTCCAGCTGGGCCTGGGAGCGGGGAGGAGAAGAGAGGGGGGCTGGGGGAGCTGGGGGCCTCCTTTCCCCTCCAGGCTGTGCAGCTCGGAGCCGCTGCCCGTGGGACCCTCTGAGCTGGACACTAGCCCCCCAACGCACGCTTCCTAGGAGATTCTGGAAGGCAGCACCGGGGCCCAAGGCAGGTGGATTAGGGCGGCCTGGCGTTGAGCTGCCTTGTTCTGGAGTCCCTGCTTTGCTTCTGTGCACAAATGCCCCGTGTTCTGACTCCTCTGGGGGGGGGGGGCAGAAGTGAGGGGCTGTGAGAGTGCGCGTGGGGGCAGGCGGGGCAGAGTCAAGCCTCCTGGGAGCCGCTCAGGGTGGCGTGTGCGTTGCTCAGGCCTCGGGTGAGCTCCCCACTCACCAACCCGGCAGGGGGGCGAGGCGGGGGCGATCGTTCCCATTTTGTGCGTTAGCGAACCGAGGCCCCAGCTCTCTGGCTCCCTCGACAATTACAGAAGTAATCGGGGTGTGGACCCGGGCCCCCGCCGATGGGACTCTGAGTAACGCGGCCAATCAGTTGTGTCTCAGTTTCCCCATCTGCAAAATGGGGATCACGTTGAGTTATTGTGAACTGATGCAGGTCAAGTGCACGGACCAGGCCCGGGTACATGGTAGGCGCTCACCCACGTTAGCCGTCGTGCTAATGCACCCCCAGGTCTGTGCTCGGTGCCCCGGGCCCGGCCAAGCCGTAAAGAGGATGGCCCGGCTGAGTCTGAGGACAGCACCCCGAGAGGGCTCCACGCTGATCCCACCTTGTCCTGCTGCTAACATCGTGGGCTCCCCTGCGGTTGTCTGATGTCTCTCTCCCCAGCCTGGGAGCCTGGAGGGCACAAAGAGGGTGTGGCATGTCCTGGGTGTCCCGTCGCCCAGCCAAGGCCAGGTGGCACACAGTAGGAACACGTGCCCAAGGGGACGGTTCCGTTGCACTGGGGCGGGGCCTGTCCGGTTCACGATGATTGGGGGGCTCCGGGAGGGGTGCTGGGCCCAGCTGGGCTCTGGTCCCCGGCAGGCCTGGTGTGTGGATTTCGCGGCCTCCAGCCACTGAGTTTCCCTGAAGCAGCACCCACTGCCCTGCCCGCAGATCCGCGTGAGGGTGCAGACACATTTGTAGATGATGATTTATGCCGAGGGCAGCCCGACATCCCAGCTCTGGGCTCAGGATCAGGGGAGGAGGTCGCTGCTGTGTGGCCTTCCTGCTGGTTGGCTCGGCCCGCTCAGAGGTCGCTTTGTCTGTGTGTGTGTTTTAATTTAAGGCGTATGGTGCGTAAAGCCCACGCTCTCAAACTGGATCGTCTGGAATCGAGCCCAGCTTCTGTCCAGACTCTCTACTCCGTTGCTTTGCTGGGTTCTTGGGTCAGTTCCCACAACTGCTCTGGGCGGCACTGCCCCAGGGAGGCTTTTGCAGACTGAAGTGAGAGGATGCGTGTAAAGCCCTCGGAACGGAGCTCAAACGCTGTCCTTCTCAGTCCGCCTGGGGCCCAGAAGGTTGGGGGGTGTTGTAGAGACGCAAGGCAGCCAGAGGAACAAAAATAGACGTGAAGTCGAGAGAAGCTGTAGCTGGAAGAGAAGTTAGTCCGCAGAACCCACATCAGGTGGTTCTAAACCCCTGCCACAGGTGGGCCACAGTTTTGGCTCTGAGCTCCCCAGCAGGCAATGCAAAAAGAGAAACACTTGCAGGTATGTGCATATCTATGGCCATTCACACTTTTGTAGCCATGGGAAGGCATGGTCATGGGCCTGTGTGGGGAGCAGAAAACTAAAATGGTCCCTGTGACCTCCACCTGACGCTGTACCCTGTACAATCCCCTCCCCTTAGTGTGACCCCTGATAGCCAGCGAAGTATGGCGGAGGTGAGAGATCTCTCTCCCGTGATTGTGTTGTGTCATTTAAGACCCTGTCCTAGCAGAGACTCTCCTGCTGGCCTTGAAGAAACAAGCTGCCGTGTCATTAGGGGTCCCCGGAGGGGGCCACGTGTTGGGAAACAGCCGGCATGCTCTAGTTCCTGAGGGCTCCCCTGCTCCCAGCTGACATCTGGACGGAAAACAGGAGCTTCAATCCTATGACCACAAGGGCTTGGATTCTGCCAAGGACGGGGTGAGCTTGGAAAATGACCTTGAACTCCAGAAAAGATTTCAGCCAAGCTGGCACTTTGACTGTTGCCTGTCGGACCCAGCAGAGGACCCAGTTAAGCCCAGACTACTGACGCACAGAAACGGAGACGTCCTACGTGTTGGAAGCTGGTAGGTATGTGATGTTTGTGACACAGCAACAGCGAACGAATGCATGGGCGACACACTCTTGCTTCCGGCATTTGGATCTGCCCCCGGCTCAGCGAAGGCCTCCTGCTCCTTCATCACACAGACGTTCCTTATCGACACTTACATTCACTGAGCATCTACTGTGTGCCGGGCTCTGCACTAAGCTTTTGACCTGGGTCTTCTCGGTTAGTCCCTTCTCCAGTTGCAGGAAACCGAGATGCTCGGTGACCGAGGCCTGGAGGTTTAAGGGAGCCCGCCCGGAGCACACAGAGTAAGCGGGGGCTTGAGGCCATTTGGCTCCGCTGCCCCCTTTGCCCGCCCCTGCTGGTCGGCTCGCGTCTGCATCTCACCGAGCGACTGGCTCTTCCCCTGGTGCCGTCAGACCGCAGGTCTCACCTGCTGAATCAGTGTCCCTAGATGTGGTGTATCTCCAGATGTGAGGGACTGGCCGTCTGGGCTGCAGTGAGCCCTCCAGGGGATGCCAGCGCATGCTTACCCTTTGAGAACCACCGAGAGAGCAGATTCTGCTATTTGATGCCTCAGGGCCTTTGCACAAGCCGTTCCCTCCAGAGGAAGGCTGAGCTCCTCACTGGCCCTCTTAGCAGAGGCCACTCTCCCTGGTTCTCCAGGTCCCATTTGGTGTCCCCACCCCAGGGGAGCCCTCTGGCCCCCATTCTCAACCAGCCCCTCACTCCGTCATGGTCGCATACTTCCGTGCCTCTCTTACAGGGGTCTTGTCCCAATTTGCAGTGATATGTTTTTTCCTGGATGATTCTGCTCAGCACCGTTCTCTCCCAGCAGACCGTGAACTCCAAGGAGGCAGGAGGTGGGGTCCGCCCAAGTGGCTGTGGCCCCGGCACCGGGCCTGGCACATAGTAGGTGCATAGTGACTGGGTGACGTACAAGGGAGTGGATGAACGGGTGGACCTCCCCGTCTTCCTGCCTCTCGATCGCCACGAGGGAAAGGAAGGCGAATCTCAAACAACTTGAAATGTATCTCAGCCTGGAGCCGCCAGGAACACCAGCTCCCTCGGCAGGGCGCATCGACCCACGGCGGGGCGGTGAGTGTCTGGCTTTGTGGAGGCGGGGGGTGGGGGGCTCGAGGAGGGAGGGGGCTGCGCCAACGCGCTCCGCAGCAATCAACACCCCCCCCCCTGCAGACACTGGGGCAGCCAAGTGAGGGCCTGCCGAGGAGGGGGGGGGGCCGTGGTGGGGGTGGGGTGTGCAGCTTCTGCGGCGACCAGGATGGAAAAGCCCTCTCAACACACAAAAGCAGGAAAGGCGCATTAAGCCCATTATCAATATTTTGCCTGGAAAAAAATACAAAAAGCATTTTCTTCTCTGAAAAATTAATATCCTGGAAGGGGCAGAGGCTGGGTTTGATGTCTGGCTCCTGGAGGGAGGGTGAGGCTTTGGTCTCCCCCCCCCCCCCCCCCCCCGCCACAGGTGCCTGGGTCCTTCTGTGCAGCTCCCATCCCCAGCCTGTCTCGGGCCCGCCCCCACCCGCTCCTCGTCCTGGCTGAGCCCCCAGCAGGCCCCCAATCCACCTCCATGTCCTCCGGGGGCGGGGGCCCTCCCGATTCCTCCCAAGTGGGCCATGTTCTCCCACATCCCTGCCTATGCTTCTGCTTTTCCGTTGTCCGCGGGCCTGCCCTAGGAAACTCCTACTCTATCTGCAGAGCCCAGTCCCAATGCTCTCTCCTCTCTACACCTTTCCTTCCCCTTCCAGGTGGAACCCTTGCTGCCCTTCCCACCACCAACCTCAGATCCTTCACTCCCCTTCAGGGACTCCCCAGCCATGGGGCTCTCTCTCCGGCCCACCTAGTGTCCCCTGTCTGCCCCCAAGCTTGGGGGCTTCCTGAGAAGCTGGCCCTCTGGGACCATGGCATCGCTCTGCATAATGGATCAGTATTTGGACAATGAACAGGGCTCATTTTCGCGGGCGGCAGTGCCCCCACCCACCCACTGGCTTTCTTTCCTCCCCACCTCCCCCTGCCCAGCAGGCCCTTAGGCCTGGAGAGAAGATTCTGGAATCTGGCTGGGAAGGAGGGGCAGAACCACATTCTTCTCAGGTCTCAGTTTCCCTGAAGGGGTTGGGATTAGATTTGAAATTTTAGAACCGCTTATCTACTCTTTCATTCAGCCAACGCTCACTGAGCCCCTTCTGTGTGAAGACTTTGCCCAGCTCTAGGAACTCAGGGTTTATAAACAGCGTTGACACCTGCTGCTCCCCCATCCTCCCCACCTCCTGGGAGTGAGGCCTTGTTTTCACTTTACTGAGGACACTGAGGCCCGTATGGACCCACCAGGAAGCAGTGGGGTCTCCCTAAGGGACATCTCTCGCGGGATTGGACTGCAGCGACCCCTCCAGAGTTCCAGAGAGCAGGGCGCTGTTCTTGGTGCTGAAGCCAGAATTGGGGCTTCGGGTTCAGAGACGAGCAGAGCGCTGTTCTTGGTGCTGAAGCCAGAGTTGGGGCGTCGGGGTCAGAGACTTGCAGGGCGCTGTTCTTGGTGCTGAAGCCAGAATTGGGCGCTTCGGGGTCAGAGAATTGCAGGGCGCTGTTCTTGGTGCTGAAGCCAGAATTGGGAGCTTTGGGTTCAGAGAGAGGCAGGGCGCTGTTCTTGGTGCTGAAGCCAGAATTGGGGGCTTCTGGCCCAGAGGGGCTTCCCTTCCAGCTTGGCCATCTGAGTTCCCTCCCTTGTCACGGGGCTCACATCCCATGGCCACCCTCCCTGGGAAGGTCATCACCTCTGCCACCTGAGGGGCTCACTCCAGCCCTGCTGGTCTCCTCCTCCTGCCCTACAGCTTCTGTGCCCTCACCCTATCCTGCCTGTCCCCTCGAAGGCGCTCAGTCCTGGCCCCACAGGGCTTGGAGCCCCTAAGCCGATCCCTGCCTCTCCGTCCACTGAGTGAATGGACAGATGAGAATCTTGGCATCTGTACACAACTGGGTGACCCCACATGTACCCCAGCCCTCCACTTCAAAGCATGAGATGACCAGGGCTGTTGGAATTGGAGCCTGGGCTCGAGGGGTCTGGGAGGACTTCCTGGGGGAAGTGGTCCCTCCAGAACTTGGACAGGTAGGAAGTGGGAATGATTCTCCTTTCACCGCCCCCCACCCCCGCCCCGCTCCAACCCTCGAGCTGAGCTTGGAAGGCTGAGGAGGGGGAAGCGTCTCATCCAGCGGGGGAGGAGAGAACAGAGCTCATTAAAGGAGGGGATAGGGCACACAGCTTCGGCGGGGGTGGGGGAGGCACTGACAAGAGAGAATATTTTATCGAGGCGGCTGCGATCTCTCTTCCAAGGCCAGCGGCCCCTCAGATATTGAGTATCCCTGTCGATGCCGGTAGCTGTAAGTGGAGGAAAAAAATCGCTTAATGGGCTGCTTGAGCCTCTCTCAGGTGGGTGGGTGCCGGGTGGCTGAGAAAAGAAGGTGGCGCTGGACCCTTAAAGGGGCCTCTGCTCCCCCTCCCCCTGGGCTTGGGGGGCTCAGGGAGGGGGCTCCAGACGGCTGCTAAGAACCCTTCAAGCTGTGATCCTATTTGCTGAGTTCCTGCTACATACAGCTGTGGTGTGTCCACTTGGTTTCTTCTCATATGCAATTACAGGATCTTTACTGCACCTACTGTGTACCAGGCCCCAAACAGCACAGGGAGCAGGGGAGCTCATAGTCTTGGGGTGGGGGCAGATCTCATCTCACAGCGTGACCCAGAATAACAGGAGCTGAGGGTGGGTCTGGGGGCTGGGTGGGTGGCCTGGGGGCTTCCCTGAGAAGGGACCATTTGCCCTGAAAGTCATCAGGGGAGCAGGCGTTAAGTAAAGAGAAGTGGGAACAGCATGTGCAAAGCCTTGGCATTTGGAGGAGCCTGGGGTTATGAGGGGCTGGATCAGGCACGGCCTGAAGGAGGGGCTGCCAGGACAGGGGTTGAAGCAGGGTTGGGACGTGGTTGAATTATTAGTATTATTTTTTAATGAAAATAAGCACTGTTTTTGGGACAAGCTGGTGATACTATTTTCATTATAAATGAAATTATATGAATTTATATAATTTATAATATAAATTATAATATAATTTATATATATAATATTATATATTATATTTATATAATATATTATATAAATATGATATAAATTTATAATTATATAAATAATTATATAAATTATATAAATTTATATAAATATAAATTATATAAAAAATATAATGAAATTATATAAATTTCATTATAAATGAAGGGGAAGTGAGTTGTGGATGTGAATTGCTCCCACTTCCTTCCCGCACAAAGCTGTTGAGCCAGGAGGACAGGAGACCATGGGACAGGGGCCTCGGGGGCTGAGAGAGCCTCAGACAGAGTCATCTGTGCAGGAGACAGACGGGAAAGCCAGGGCTCCCCTGTCACGGCCAACGTCAGGAAAGCTGAGTTACAAAACAGGGATCTCTATGCTTTTTGTTAAATTTTCTGTTTTTCAGCAAGCAGTATATGCACAGGGGGGCGAAATTTTAAAACCAACAGCAACAATCCTACAGGGAAAAATAAGCCTTCCCCCCTGCTCACCCCTCCTGTTCCGCCCGGTTCCCGTCTGCATGGAAACCTCTGTACCAAGGTCTCCTCGTACCTGTAAAAGTATGAGTGTGCCCACACAGACCACCATTTCTATTCCCGAGAGTGAACATTCTCTGCATGCTTTCTGGCACCTGTTTTTTTTTTTTTTTCCCTTAATAGACTCTTCCTTTTAGAATAGTTTTATTAAAATTTTTAAAATGTTTTTTTAACGTTTATTTTTGAGAGAGAGACGGAGCGCGAGAGGCAGAGGGGCAGGGAGAGAAGGAGTCAGAGAATCCGAAGCAGGCTCCAGGCTCCGAGCTGTCAGCACAGAGCCCGACGCGGGGCTCGAACTCACGGACTGTGAGATCATGACCTGAGCTGAAGTCGGACGCTTAACCTTGGGGCCACCAGGTGCCCCGTGGCCTGTTTTAGAAATAGGGTCTTTGTATACAATCAAGTTAAGGTGAGGCTGTTTGGGTGGGTCCTAGTCGGGTATGACTGGTATACGTAGGAGAAGGGGACATTTGGACACATGTGAGCACGAGGGCAGAGATGGGGTGATGTCTCAACGAGGCAGCGGACCCCAGAAGCTGGGAGGGCGGGCACAGACTCCCCGGCCCTGCGCTTCCAGCCTCGGGGGCGGGAGAGGACGTGCTTTGAGCTGCCCCTTTTTTACGGCAGCCACGGCACACTCGCCCGGGACCTCAAGGGCGAACAGAAAGCTTACGCTCGGCCTCGTGCTTTCTCTGGGTTTTCATTGCACCACGTTGTGCATCCACCACTGAAGCATCACACGGAGGGCGTCGCTGCCTTAACAATCCCCTGTGCTCCACTCGCTCCTCCCCTCCCCCAGCTCGGCAACCGCACGCCCTTGTCCTGCCTTTTCCAGAATGTCCTGGACCTGGAACCACACGGTGTGTCGCCTCCTCAGTCTGGCTTGTGTCGCTGAGTGACGTGCGTCCGAGGCTCCTCCGTGTCTCTGCGCGGCTCGATGGCTCACTTCTTCTTAGCGCTGAGTAATATGCCCTCGTCTGGGTGGACCACGGTCTACGCTTCCACCCAAGGGCTGAAGGAATCTTGGTTGTCTGGGTTTGGACAACTATGAAGCTTCTGTAAACGTCCGTGTCCAGGTGTGTGTGGACACGACTCGCCAACGCCTTTGGGGCCAGTAGGCTCCTCACCCAGTCTCTCTTGGGGTTCTGGATGCTTCACCTAGAGGGCATCTCCTTCCGGTACAGCTGCGTAGCCCTCTGTGGTTGGACCACCTGTGACTTATTTAACCAGCATCCTGCTGTTGGCTACCTACGTGGTTCCCAGATTTTTGCCGGAACAATGGATGCTGCAGGGAACATGCTTTTACATAAACCCTAGCACACTTCCGTGCGTACACCTGTGGGATAAGTTTCTGGTGGAACACACAGGCCGGGGGGATTCATCTACTGTTTACTGAGCACCTACTATGTGCTGGGCATAGCTGTAAGGTGCTTGGGACCCAGCAGAGAAGGTGATAAGTAAAAGTTCTTGTCCTCACTAACCTTGCATCTTGGATTTGCCCTTTTAATCCTGTTAGATGTTGGCACACTGCCTTCCAGAAAGATCCACTTAAATTGACCCAATCACCACAAGCGTATAATTGTAATTGTGAGTGTGTGTGTGTGTGTGTGTGTGTGTGTGATATGGGGCTGTGAGGGGGTCCTGGTGTCCCTGGGCTCATGGAAATGGTAGGGGGCACCTGGCCCAGGTCCCTGGAGAGGCGGGAGAAGCCAATAAGCAAACACGTCAGTCACTCGATCAGTCGAATCGGGTTAATAAAGCTGCCAGATGGAGAGATGGCTTTGAAAATCCATGCCCCCAGCCACGTCCAATGGGGACAGTGTTCCGGGACAGCTGACGCCCAGCAGGGCTGGTGTCTGGATGGGGTAGGAGGCACAGCCCGGGGTGGGGAGGCCTGTTGTCTGGGCAACGGTGCCAGTGGGCTGAGAACGTGCGGCCTGGGCCAGTGGTGTCGTGGCACAGCGATGCCTGTCGAGTTGTCCCATCCTGGACCCTGGGGACTGAACAGCCCTCGAAATGCCAGCCCCTGCCCCCAGAGAGTGCCAAAATTCACGAAATGAATGCATAAGCAGAATCGCGGAATGTTCTCCCGGGGGAGGCACCTGCGGTTGGCAGATCCAGGGGGTCCCGAGAAGGCAGCCCCCGAAGGAAGATGAGCAGGGTGAGCAGGGGCGGGGCCACGGCACAGTCCCTGCGGTGGGGACAGGAGGAGAGAAGACAGGGAGTCGGGCGGGGACACAGCAGCTTGCATGGGGGGCAGGCGCACTCACACGCACACTGCACATGTGCACAAACATGCACAGCTCTGTGTTCTCACACACACCCTCACATGCACACACGCTCATACGAATATACGCCGGCACGCGCCCACATGCAGGCACCCGTGCACATGCACTCGCACAGGCACGCGCTCGCCTGCACCCTTACATGTTCATGGACACACACACACGTTAACACGAGTACACGTGGATGCTGCCCCACCGCACCCACTCACCCTCGCACTTCAACGTGAGCACGCTTACATCACACGTGCACACGCACACACGTGCCCAACCCCACTCTCGTGCATTTGCTCACACACGCCTATGCTGAAACGCACACGGAGCCCCACCCCCACTCGGACACGCTCGCACGCGGTCATTCAGGGCTTCCATGGACCCTTTCGCGTGTTACAGACCCAAGCAGCCATGTTCAAACTAGCTCATCCTTTGATAAAAGCCAGCCTTTTCATCTTGCGCACGAATTGGCTAACCTCCCCCTCCCCACTCAATAACCAGGTTAAAATAAAAATTGAATTCCAGCTTCTGCTTTCAGAAATAACCCCCACACAATCCACCACCGGTCAATGCAGCCTTCCTCAGCTGTTAAGAATTAGAAATGCAAAGGCCGTGGAAGGGGGCTGGGGACTCCTCAGGTGCCACATAATGCGGAAAGTGAAACAAAATGAGAGAAAATAAAATAAAATGAAAAAATAAAACAAATGCAACACGTTGGTGGGGTGGCGAGCCGCTCCGAGGCCAGGAGCCCTGAGCAAGATGCCCGCAGCCGATTTGGGGTGGGCCAGGCTGTGGCCAACAGTTCTGTCTACTTCCATTTCCTTCCAAGCGGTGCTAGGAATCTAGTCACGCCCGTATGGGCGGTGTGTGGGGGGCGGTTAACTGAGATCATTTCAACAAGTCTCTCAGCACTGGACTCGGCCTGGCAGGCGTATGGAAGCTGTTAGTGCACTAAACGAAACACACCCACGCCCACTCACATCGAGAAATTCGGTCTTGTTTTTCACCCCCGAGGAGAGAAGAAATATTTTTGCCCCCACACAGGAAGCCCCAGCATTTTATACACGGCACCTTTGTCTTTATAATAAACCCAGTTAGATGGTGGGGATTCGGACAGTTTGTTTTCGGCTGAGCTGGAAGGCTTTAGGGCACCGGTGTTTTCTGAAGTGGGCAACCCCGAGTCAGGGCCTTGCCCCTCCCTGGGCTGCTGAGAGAGGGGTGCTGTATAGGCACAAGATCGCACAGCATCCCCAAGCCCTTTGATTTCAACACCGCATTTTAACTTCAGCCATTGTGCCTCCTTACAGGGTTGTGGGCTACAGGCCGTGAGTGTGTGGGACCTGGGCATTGGATGAATGGATACGTGTTCCTGCTTTCCCGGGGCCGGAGGTGGGCTAGTGGTCTGCTCGGTGTGGCAGAGAGATCCCGAAGCCCCTGGGCCGCACTTCCTGGGAGCGGGTCCACCGCCAGCCCACACGTCCCGTCCCTGTGACTCGGGGTGCCCCTGGGCCAGGCTTGCTTTTCCCAGCTCAGGCAGGGGGCCAGCCAGCCCAGGGAGGTGGCAGGGTAGAGCTGGAAGACATGGCCCCGGGCGAGCTGGGGGCGCGGGGAGAGCTGGGGAGGGGTCCTCGCCGCCCCCTCGCGCGTCCCCCCTCCCCGCCCCGGCCATGCAGCCGCCCCCACCGCCGCAAGCCGTGCGTCCCCGAGATAAGAAACGGGTCAATAAACTTTTTTCCAAGGCGGGCCGGTTGCTCCAAGCTCCAGGGCCCCCTTCCCGCCCGCAGCCCCCTCCGCGCGCCGGGAAAGGTCAGACGGGAGGCGGCATCGACCCGCGCCCGCAGCCAGGCCCCCGGCCACGCCGCGGCCGCGCTGACCAACTGACCACGCGCCGCCCGGGACCCCGGCGCGCCGCCGGCCAATGGGAGTGCGCCGAGCCGCGGTTGCCGGGCAACGCGGCGGGAGGAGGGGCGGGGCCGGCGCGGCGAGGGAGGAGAGGCGGCCGCGATCAATCCGGCGCCCGCGCGCATGCGCGGCCCGCGGCCGGGAGGGAAGCTGCAGCCGGCGCCCAGTGGCCATCGATCGCCGCGGCCCGAGGCGCTTAATAAGCTCGGAGAAGGGCTTAAGGGAGGGGCCCGGTGCCCCCGCCACCCGCCACCTCCTCCCCTCCTGCTCCCTTCAGTAATAATAACAACAACAGCAAGGGCAGCTCGCCCCGTCCGCTGCTTCCTGCCCGCTGGACCAGTGCGCGGAGCATCCTTCCACGTCCTGTGCAAGGGCTCGCTGAGCGTTCGGCTTCCCCCGGGGGCGTACGCTGGGGCCACGTGGCCCGAGCGGGCCTCCCGCCCCCCACGCCACCGGCCGAGTGGCCGCGGGGCATGCGGGCTGGCCCTCTGGGCCTCAGGGTTCACACCTGTAACGCAGCGCCTAGGGCTCTGCCGGGATTCAGGCAAGTGTGCCTTGAAGCGCTTTGTTTCTCAGTGGGCGTCAGGTGGGGAGGCTGAGGCCCAGACCGGGGTTGGGGTGGGGGTGGGGGGCGTCCCTGGCTCAGAGACAGCAGCTGCGACAGGGCAGGTGGGTCCCCACCCCTCCTCCCGCTTTTCTCTGCCTCGGATTCATCTTCGGCATGATATTAGTGAGCATTTGCAGGGAGCGGGGCGCTGTGCTAAGTGCTTCGCAGTATGTAACCCAGTGGTTCTTCCAAATCTCGCGTGTTGGGCAAGTTATCCCCATTCGACAGACGAGGACACAGGAGTAATGAGGCCCTTCTCTCCTCCACGCCTCCTCTTGGTCTTTTCACCCCTCCCTCTGCCTCCCCTTTCTCGCCCTTATTCCCCTGAGGTCTCTGGGTTTAAAGCCCAGAGGTTTTCTGGGCACTGGCACAGAGAGGGAGGTCTTTGGATTCTGGGCCAGACTCTGGTCGGCCTCAAATGGGTGAGGACTGAGACTGGGGAGGAGGGGCGACCCGACCTCACACGGGAAGGAGGCACAGGGTCTGCCAAGGTGCCCTAGGACCTTATCGCCCGAGCCCCCACATCCCCTGTCACAACCAAGGTCCTCCAATCTTGCCCACAGCCTGCTGTGTGGCCACAACCAAGTCGGAAACTTAACCGCCTGGGCCTCCCCCCCCCCTCCAGGCACCCCTGCCCTCCATCTTTAAAAGCAGGGGCAGTAACCCATGTAGAGAAAGGTCCTTCCAGCCTCTCCCAGCTTCTGGGGGTCATTGGCAGTTCTTGGCATCCCTTGGCTTATGGACACATCACTCTGATCCCTTTCTGTCTCATCCCACGGCTGTCTTCTGTCTGTGTGTTTGTGCATCTCTCTTCTTATAATGACACCAGTCGTTGGACTTAGGGGTCACCCTGATGCAGGATGGCCTCATCTTAACTCGATTACACATGCAGACTGTATTTCCAAATAAATCCATATTCTGAGGTTCTGGGTGGATGTGACTTTGTGTGTGTGTGTGTGTGTGTGTGTGTGTGTGGTGGGGGGACACTGTTCAATTCACTACAGGCAGGCATAGAGGGAGGGGGTGCAAGAGTGGTCCTCTCCAGGGCCCCAGGAATTGTTGGGTACAACTTACTCTGGGCCAGGACCCTGGGAAAATGCTGGCAGAGGCCTGGGGCTTTCACAAAATGGGTTCGTGTGACCCTCCAGTTGTCACATGGTCTGTGTGTTTCACTTTATCATGTGGGCACAATTCCACGTCATTGAAATCTCTCCTCCCGCATCGACTTTCGTAGGCATCCAGCAGCCGCCCCGTGAGGAGACATGGCTGTCTGTCAATCCCCCTCGCTCGGGCAGCAAGGCCGGCCCCCGTGCGCTTTGTTCGGGCAAATGGCAAAATGGTGTCCGATGAGTGTGACAGGTTGGCATCGACTGGGGATGAAAGCATGGGTCATGGAGACCCCCAAAACCTGTGCGTCTAACACTTGATTAAAGCATTTGAAGCACACTGCCCCGCGGGGCACCAGCATCACCCAAACACGGACAGACTCCCAGTGATGAGGGCGGACCGCCTCACTCTTGCGGACTGTTCTTTGCAAGCGAGGTGAATTCTTACCACATAGGATTCACCGTTTTAAAGGGTTCAGTTCAGTGGTGTTCAGGACATTCGCGGTGTTGTGCAACCATCACCATTATCCGGTCCCAAACACAGTCATCTCCCCAAAACAAAGCACCGAGCCTCTTATGAGCACTCCCCACCCTCGTCCCCCAGCCCCTGGCACCCGTTATCCCATTTCCGTCAGGACTTGCCTGTTCTGGACGTTTCACGTAAAAGTAGTCACACGCGATGCGGCCTCAGTGAGCGTTCATGTTTTCAAGGTCCGTCCACACTGTAGCGTGAATCGGAAGGTCACCCCCTTTTTTAAAAAAGAATTTATTTGTTGAATTGTGGTTAAAATACACATAACATGAAAAGGACCATTTTCACTTTCTTTTTATTAAAAAAAAATTTTTTTTAGTTTATTTATTTTGAGGAGCAGAGAGAGAGGGAGACACCGAATCCGAAGCAGGTTCCACACTGACAGCGCAGAGCCCTACGTGGGGCTCAAACTCACGAACCATGAGATCGTGACCTGAGCCCAAAACCAAGAGTTGGATGCTCAACTGACTGAGCCACCCCGGCGCTCCTTAACTTTCTTTTAAAAAAAAAAAAATTTACTTAGTTTTGAGAGAGAGAGAGAGCAAGTAAGGAGGGGCAGAGAGAGAGAGAGAGAGAGAGAGAGAATGCCAAGCAGGTTCAGCGCGTCAGTGCAGAACTCGAACTTGCAAACTTTGAGATCATGACCTAAGCCGAAATCAAGAGTCGGACCTTAATCAACTGAGCCCCCTTTTTAACCTTCTAAGTGCATGTGGCACACTCACGCTGTCGTGCACCCACCCTCCATCCATCTCCAGAACTTTCCATCTCCCCAGACTGAGACCCTGCCCCCAGGAAGCACGGACTCCCCGCCCCCCGTCCCACCCCTGGCTCCCACCGTCTGCTCTCTGTCTGTGTGGATGGGACTCCTCTAGGGACCCCCGTGCGTGGGGTCACGCAGGACGCGTCCGTCTGTGTCTGGCTTCTGTCACCGCGCACAGTGGCCTCCGGGTCCGTCCACGCGGTGGCAGGTGGCAGGACGTTCTTCCTTCCTGAGGCTGGGTCATATCGGGCACGTGTTCATGCCGTGAGCCGTGTTCACCCTTCATCCATCTGATGGACACTTGGGGTGTTTCCACCTTTTAGCCACTGTGGGTCATGCCGCCATGAGCACGGATGTGCCTCAGTGACTTTCACCTGATCGGTTTCCAGGTGGCGGGTCCCGCGGCAGTGGACAGTTCCCACGTGGGGTCAAGCATCCCAGACCCCACCCCCCACGGGACCGAGCCTGGAGGCTCCAACCTCCAGGGAAGAAGCCAGCAGGGACCCTGGACAGAGTCCCAGGTGTGGGACAGGACCCGCCTGAGTTTGACTCCCATCCATGTGGCCTTGGGCAAATCACTTCCCTTGCTTTGGGCCTCAGTTTCCTCATCTGGAGAATGGAAGCAAGGAGATCCTTAACCTCAAAAGCCTTAGCACAGAGCCTCCGCGATGCAGAGCAGGTCGTCGCTAAATGATTCTTGTTGTTGGTGCCATTATCACAATTCGGAAACTGTTCTTTAGTGGTATTATGACTGCTAGACGCTCAGAAGCCCACATCCCCTCTCCTGGCTCTCCCTTCCTCTCGGGCATCCCCAGCCCTCCAGCAGTATACGAATGCTGTAGTTATTTCTGATTTATCCTGGGCCCCCGAAGAAATACATTTTCTTCAATTATTAATCATCGAGGTGTGAGAGATACAGAGGAATGAAATTAGCTCCCTGACCTTTGGGGAGAAGGACACAGGGGTGGGAGGGGGCGGCCCCCGCTCCAGCGGAGGCCACATGGGTGTCCTGGTGTGGGGGCTGGGACTCCAGGGTGGGTGAGGGAGGAGTCCCCAGGAGTCCGGGAGGGGGTTTGGGGGGGTGGTTGGAGAGGAAAGTCACCGGCCTCACTTCCCTTTTCTCTCTCCCGCTTGGGAGCCGTGGGGGTGGAGGGTCCGGCTGGATGTGGGTTGAGCTCAAAGGCGGGAGGACCTGGGGGGGGGGGTGGCACCCCCAGCTGTTGGAGGCAGGTTCTGCCCCTGTGGCCCCATAACCCCTTCCAGTCTCTGCCACAAAGGTCTCCTTCCACCTCCCGCCGCCTCCTTCACAGCCCGCAGCTGGCCCTCCCACAGGTCTAGGGTCCTGGGGACGCCCTGCGAAGGGGGACCCAGGCCCGACACAGCCAGGAGGCCCCAGGACCGGGCGTGTCTGGGAGACTTCGCCTGGGATGGCCCTGAGGCGGGAGCTTGGAGGGTGGGGAGCGGTCCGTAGGCCTGTTGGGTGGGGACAGGGTGGCTGGCCGGTGGCTGGACGTGTAGCTGGCGGGGCCACGGGAGGTGGGGAGATACGGGAGGGCTTAGAGCAGACGAGGTTGGACTTGAAAGGTCCCTGGGGAGCCCGGTGGGGTCAGCCAGGGAGGGACTCCTGAGGGAGAAGGACCAAGGGCCCTGGCGGGTGGGGCAGAAGAGGCCAGGCCTGGACCAGGGAGAGCTGTGAGGGAAAGACACCCCTCCAGTATCCAGTCCTGTGGCTCCAAACCCCGTGGCTCCCTGTCCCGTCCGGGGTTAAAAACCACAGCCACGCGGAGCACCGCACCAGACCTCGCTCCTCCCCACTCACCCTCCTTTCAAAGACAGGTCACCGCCACCTGTCCTTGGGGTCTGCTGAGTGCCCCATGGTGTGTCCAGCCTCTGAGACCCGGCACACGCCCTTCCCTCTGCTGAAACTCTGCTCCCGGCTGAGAGCGAGAGGAGGCAGGGATGCAAGTCGGTGAACGCTAAGGAGGCCAAGAAGCCCCCACAGGGTATGTGCGACAATGCCCATTTCACAGAGAACACAACTGAGGCCCAGAGAGGTTAAGAGACGCACTGGAGGCCACACAGCCTGGCAGTAGAGGAGCCAGGTTTTCTTAGTTCCACATCACCCCAAACAGCTAGAGGAGGGTTTGCAGACGAGGCCACAGCGCACAGCGCCCCCCTCCCCCCCGCGGGTCTGAGAGGCTTCCAGGGGGGCGCTGTCCCTCCCCTGCGAGCCCCGAGGCCCATCCTGCACGCGCACGATGGGGACGTTCTCCCTGGGCCCCTGAGGCTGGAGCCCGGGCGCGCGGGGGCAGGGGCGCGGGCAGCGTCCCGTGTGGGGCCCGGCGGGGGTGGGGTGGGGATGGGGGTGGGGGGCCGCCCGCCCTTCCTCCCCGCTCGCTGCGGCGGCGGCGCCGATCAGCAGAGAGCGATCGATGGCGTATCGAGCACTTTTCAAGCTTCGGTGATTTTCGTGGATTCAGTGTAAACCACAGCCTGGGCCCCCGCTCCCATCGACCTCGGGCAGAGGCGCCCCTCCCCACGATCTGGCGCTGACAGTTCCCGCTGCCTGGCTCTGCGCCCCAGCACCCCGCACAGAGAGGACTGGGGGAGGGAGAGGGGCAGCGTGGGCAGAGTGGGGGCGCATCGGGTGGGAGAGGCGACTGGGAGCCCTGGAAGGTGGGGGCAGGGGCGAGTGGCCGCCCCAGGCATCAGAAGGTCCCTCGGGAAGGAGGCCAGGCTGGGAGAGCGCAGAGGCTGGGTCTCTGGGCTCCCTACCCTTCCAAGAACATCTCTTTCCTGGGGACCCTGCGCTCCCTTCTCCAGGCCTAGGCCCGGTCCCAGCCCCAAACCCAGTGGCTGTTCCTGCTTCCTGTGATACGCTCCCACAGACCTCCCTTTCCTCTTGGACCCCGTGGGCCATTTTCTGCAGACGACACTGCTGACTCCTGAGCCAGTATGAGATTACTTCCCACCTCACCTAATACTTGGAAAGGGACTTCCACAAGGCAGAGGCTGCACAGGTAACCTGTGCAAAACAGTCTCGCCAAAGCTGCTTTGCTCATCCACCTGTATGCCCACGCACCCTCCCAGTTACCAACATGCCCACCCCTGTGTTCATGCGTCTACACATGATTCATTCACCAACCCACCCATACACCTTTCCTCCCAGGCACGTCTGCTTAGCCATCCACCCATCTACCCACACAAGCCAACGGAGCGCACTTTCACCAGCGTGCCCAACGACTCACCCATCCATCCATCCCCTCACTCACCTACTCATCGATTCACCCGTCCATCCTTCT
>NC_064816.1:817451-833127 GCF_023721935.1 Panthera uncia | reverse complement strand
TTCTACCCATTCATCCACCCATCCACCCATTTATACGTCCATTCTCCCACACATTACACACATATTCATTCATCTACCTTTCCACTCACACATCCATCCATCCATCCGTTCATCCACCCACCCACCCATCCATCCATCCATCCATTTATCTATTCATTCTCCTACACATTACATACCTATTCACCCATCTTTGTATCCATCCATCCATCCATCCATCTACCCATCCACCCGTCCGTCTATCCATCTGTCCATCCATGCAACCCCCAAACCGCTCATCCATTTACCCATGCATTCACCAATACATCCATCCGTTCATGCATCCATTTATCTATCATTTTAGCCATCCACTCATCCTTTCTCCCATCCATCCACCTTGCCACCCACCCACACATTCATGTACCTGCCTATCTACCCACTCATCTATCGTCCCTTCTACTCAACTGGCCATTCAACCATCCTCTTCTTCATCTACTGTTTCCTTCACCCTCTCATCCACCTGTCTACCCACCCATCTATCCACCCACCCACCTATCCATTCATGTCTACCACAGACATTTTCTGTGGTCATTTCTGGGCCACCCTGATGCTGCATTCTGGGGATAAAGGTGACTCCGACCTGGCCCTACTCCATGAGTTCCCAGACCAAGGACATTTCACCTGCACATGACGAACTAGGTTCAGCCCAGACAAGGGCCGACACGAGGCATCACCTCATCTGAAGGAGGTGCCGTTTTACAGATGCGCAAATCAAAACCTGCACAGTTAGGGAGAAAAGATGCCAGGACTGCCCAGAGCCAAAGCCACCTATCGGCTTCGTGGTGGTCACAGCAAGACTTCCGTGGCCACCCCACGAGAACTGACCACGGTTGAAGCTCTCTCTACGATTCTGCTCCTCCTCCCTGCCCTCTCCTCTGCCCCAGGGCTGCCCTCTCCTCTGTCTCTGCCTGCCCTCCCCCTCAGCAAATCTTTGTTGAAATGCAGCAGGGAAACACCAAGTGAGGTCCCACAAGGAGATTGTGTTCTAGTGGGGGAGACAGGGGCAAAAGCAGTAAAAAAAGAAAAAAAAAAGCAAAGAAATAGAATAATTTGCTGCAAAGCGGGTTCCCAAGCTCTGTGCTCTGGCTGGACGGGCACGCGGGGCCAAGCACCTGCCTGCTTCCTCTTCTCCTGGAGCTAAGGGATGTTGAACCCAGGGTTCCACAGGCCTCAGAGCCGGGGAGGCGGCCCCACGAAGCAGGGATGGGGGGGTGCAGGCATGTCACAGCGAAAGAAGGAGGCGGCCGCACTGCAACCCCCTTCATAATTAATAAATGAAGAATATGGTTGTTAATCGATGCAGCTGTGAAGAGAATATTGATTCCAACCTCGCGCTATTTTTTTTGTGCCGCTTAGATTTTTACACCTCATTTAGAACAAGGCTTCCCCGGGGAACTCTTAAAACCAAAAGATATTTGCAGGACTCCAGTGGGGCGGGGGGCAATGTCGGGGCGCAGTTCGGAACGGGGAAGGGGGGCCCCGGTAGTGAGTATCGGCGGGTGGGGGCGGGGGGCGAGGCAGAGAAATACTCTTTATCATCAAAGTTGCCGAATCACTGTGTCTTTCCCCGAAGCGCCCATTTGAATATTTGATTAAGGATCAATTATTGCGGGTATTGGGAAAGGTCATTGGGCAAATCCTCACGAGGCCATGGGGGAAGTTTCAGGGGTAGAAAAAATAAATCTCGTTATTAGTTTTTATTACACAAACGCCGCCCGTCTATGGTGGCAAAACCGCAGTAAAATGAAGGTGATCCACCAGCACAACAGAAGAGACCTGTCCCGCCATTCCAGAGAGGAGCCCTGAGATTTCTCACACGCAAACGTGCACACTCGTGTGAAATAATTGTACCTGAATGTTACAGAACTTTACAGAAATGGCTTCATGCTGTGCGACCTGCACCAGGAGGTTAGCAGTTTTTTCTGATTAAAAACATGTCACCAGAGTCAGAAACGACTCGAAAATACTGAATAGTTTAATGGAGGAAATGTGATCGTTGATCGTTTCTTTCCTTACAACTGCCAATGCTGGTTTTTTTTTTTTAATAAACTTTTTATTTTGGATTAATTAAAATTTTTTTTTAATGTTTAATTTTTGAGAGAGGCAGAGAGACAGAGCGTGAATGGGGGAGGGGCAGAGAGAGAGAGAGAGGGAGACACAGGATCTGAAGCAGGCTCCAGGCTCTGAGCTGTCAGCACAGAGCCCGACGCGGGGCTCGAACTCGCTAACCGCGAGTTCATGACCAGAGCCAAAGTCGGACGCTTAACAGACTGAGCCCCCCAGACGCCCCTGGAATAATTTTAGATGTACAGAAAAGTTGCAAAGCTAAGACAGGGCCCCCCTCGTGTGAGCACCTACGTCCCCACTGTGTGTCTGTTAGAACAGAAAAAGCGCAGACACAACACTGTGCCATAGCAAATGGACTTGGTTTGGGTTTTGCCAGGTTTTCCAGAATCCCGAGGATTCCACATTGAATTTTGATCCATGATAGTTCAGGCTTTTCTCATGCAGATATACTTGGGGATATGAATACACCCATCTTATAAATAGGCAATCGAAACGCTGTTTTGAGGCTTTTTTTTTCCCAATTAGTGTAATGTTGTGAATATTTTTAGTCCAGTAGATAAACATCTTTTTCACAATTTTTGATAGCTGTAGTCTGCCAATATAACTGGGTTTATTTATATCTCTTTTCCTTATTTTAAAGATTGAAATGAAATTCACGTATCGTAAAATTAAACATTTTAAAGTATGCAATTAAATGGTGTCTATCATAGTCACAAAGTCAGGCAAACACGTCCACCATCAAACTCCAGAAAGAAGCCCCTTCTGTCTCCAGTAAGAATCACCCCCACTCCCTCTCTCATCCCCCAGCACCCACGAGCCCCCTTCCCATCTATGGATCAGCCTGTCCTGGACGTTTCACACACGTGGACTCACACCCCGTGTGGCCTCTCGCGTCGGGTTCCCTCCCTGAGCGTCATGTGTTCGGGGTCTATCGGCGGGGCGGTGGGGGTGGGCGCCTCGCTCCTGCTGGTGGCCGAGGGGCGTGCACGTGCGTGGTGGACAGAGTATGTATCTGTCCAACTGTGGATGGACGCTTTGTCATTTCCACTTTTTGACTCTTGTGAATCCTGCTCCTGTGAACACGTGTGAACACGTGCATATTTGGGTACCTGCCTTCAATTCCCTGGGGCCTCCGCCTGGGTGTGATTTGCTGGGTCAGACGGTGATCCTGCGGTTAACTTTTTTGAACGTCCAGGTTTATTTAATCAGCCACCTATCATTTAAATCGGTACCGTGTTCTCTTGTTAAGAGCAGTACTGTGGTAAGCATCCCTGAACTACATCTTCTCTGATGGCCTCCCAAAGTACAGGGTCCTCACTGGAAACCAGGTCCACTGAGAATGATCGCCAGATCCCCTTGTTGAAGGGCTGTGCTCTGCATCCTGTCCCAGGGGACGAGCAACACCCACATCTGCCCCGGGGAGGGTATCGCTCTTCTGTTCAGATGTGCTGATCCCTACATTGGTTTTATCATCTCATCTCATCTGGGCCATTTGTCATTGCCTTTGTCAATTGCCTGTTCTGGTGTTTTGCCCATTTTTCATTGGGGGTGCCTGTGTTTGTTCTTAACGATGTGCAAAATCTCTTCATAAACTAACTTTTGCCATTCACTTTTGAACATGTTTCTAAGTTTATCATTTGCTGCTACTTTTGTTTAAATGTTCTGTTTGTCTTCGGTTGGTTGCTATAAAACTGTCCCTTCACCCCCAAATTACATGCATTCAATCATCCTCCTATTACCACTTGTCCTTTCAATATGGCTGTGCTCTCATCACTTATGTTTAAAATTGTATTCCATCTGGGATTTACTTGTCTCCCTTTTGTCGTCTCTGGCAGAATTCTCTTTTTTTTTAAGTTTATTTATTTATTTATTTGAGGGGGAAGGGGCAGAGAGAGAGGGAGGGAGAATCCCACGCAGGCTCCGCACTATCAGCGCAGAGCCTGACTTGGGGCTCAATCTCACGAACTGGGAGATCATGACCTGAGCCAAAACCAAGAGTCGGACGCTCAACCGACCGAGCCCCCCAGGCGTCCCCCTTGCATGCTTGTCATAAAGGAAACCAGACAATACGGAAGTCGCATTCAGCAACAGTGAGGCGCATACTTACTGGATGCCTGGTGCTGTTCTAAGTACTTGCTCAAGGCATTATGTAATCTTCGCAGGAACCGCGTGGTGTGGGTTCGCTAGCTTGCAGACCTGGAAGCTGAGGCACAGAGAGATCAAGCCACCAGCCGAAGCTCACACAGCTGGTTCTCAGTGGCCCCTGGTCCCAGCTGGTCTGTGCTGGGCTGCCTGGAAGTCCCCGTCCACTCCCTCTCCCCAGAGAAGGAGAGGATGTGAGCATGTGTGACCTTGCACAGTTAGGAGCTCACACGCACACTGCTTCACATCTTTCCTGGTTCCATAGTGGCAATGTCCGGCAGGTTTCTCTGTCCGCGTGCATGTGAGGCAGTCCCATTCTTCTCGGCGGTTCCGTAATGCGTGGGGGTGTCCTGTTGGGAATGTAGCCTGTTTTATATGATAGACATCATGCTGGACAAATTCTGTCTCCCCCAGGGCTCACCTTGCCCCCTGCTCTGTGCCCTGCGAGGCTGGCCCACGTGCCTTCTTGCCCCCTGGTTCCCATTAGCGGTTGGCCAACGAGGAGCTCTTGCAGGAGGTTAGAGGGCAGGAGAAGTTCAAGGGTGTGCCATCCCTGTGGCTTCTCAAGTTGTCTGAACCTTTGTTTAAAAAACACACACACACACACACACAAACCGAACAATAGTCTTTAATAAACGCACCTCAATTTCTGTGTGTGCAGGAACCATTTCTTTCCTGCACAGACTCTTTTTTTAAATTTCTTTTTAATTTTTGAGAGAGAGAGAGAGAGAGAGAGAGAGAGAGAGAGTGTGACCAAGGGAGGGGCAGAGAGATTGGGGGACAGAGGATCAGAAGTGGTCTTTGTGCTGTCAGCACAGAGCCCAATGCAGGGCTCAACTCATGAACCGCGAGATCATGAGCAGAAGTTGGATGCTCAACCGACTGAGCCATACCCCTGTCTCGGTTGCTGGGCTTGGGGAAGCACACCGCCAGAGACCCCACGGTTGTGAGCAGCCGGGTTCTGCCACCCAGCAGGTGGCCCGGAAGGGGTCACGAGGCTGCAGAAGGCGTGGGGCCCGGCTGACTAGGCCCCGGCAACTTTGTGAGACGCTGAGGGCGGAGTCCGCTGCACTGTGCCCCGAATCTGTCCTACAGAACTTGCCAGGTAATAAGCGGGTGTTGCTTTAAGCTGCTAAATTTGTTGCTGCTTGTTACGCAGCAGTGGATAACGTGTGCATCTGGGCATGGCGGTGAGGGGTGAGGACGCGGTGCCCCGTGTCACTAAGGCCAAGTTAGGTCTCCCCTTGGCTCACAGTCCCCAACGTCCCCAGCGCCACGGCAAGTCACGTGGTTGAGCCCGGGGGGGGGGGGCGGGACGTTAGCCCCCGTCCCTCACAGCAAAGTCCCCTCGAAAGAAAGTCCGAAGATTTGGGCCCGATTTGCAGTCAATGTGCGATGGCGGAGACCTTGACGGAGTCAGACATTTATCTTCTTTCCAGTAACAGCAACAACAAACAACCAGAAAACCGAAACGAGTCAAAGAACGTGTGATGAACATCTTACGACGAGCTCCGTATGGTCGTGAGGGATTTTAGACCCTCGGGAATGGGTTCTCTGCGGTGTAAGGGAGGTGTAGACAGCCCCCTTCAATATCTCTATAAATGGTGCCCAGCTGTGCCAACAGCTGTCTCCCACTGAAAACGAAAAGGCACCTCCATTAACGTGAGGTTAATACACACTTCGGTTAGCTTTCTGGCCAGTGATAGGGGAACGTCATAACTTCCTAATTCCTGTGATTTCACGCTACCCGTCATTTCTGTGTGTGTGCAAAAGCGAGTGCCCCCAACACTCCACTCCTCTTAAAATCCAGGCAACCCCAAGTGTGTTTTCTGCCACATGAACTTTAGAATAATTCTGCTCAGTTCTCCTTCACCCTGTGAAATAAAACTGATTGGAATTTTGATTGGTATTGAAATAAAAATGTATAGATTAATTTAGAGGAAATCGGCATTTTCACATTATTGGATCTTTTCACTCAGTGCGTGGGGCATCTCTCACTGTTTATTCCACGCTCTTTTTTTGTCCTTCAATAGTTGATATTTTTTGACATCCCTGCATGTGTCTTACATGTGGTTGTTTTTTTTTCCCCCAAAGCCTGTGGAGTTTTTGTTCTATTGTTGTTATGGGTAAATTATTATTTTTTGTAATATATGTTCTCACTGGTTCCTGCCAGTCTGTAAGAAGCTGTTATTGGTTTTGTGTATTTGTCTTGTAACCATCTTCAATATGCTGGTGGTTCTTTTTTTTTTTTTCCTAACTTTTATTTATTTTTTGAGAGACAGAGCATTAGCGGGGGAGGGGCAGAGAAAGAAGGAGACACAGAATCCGAAGCAGGCTCCAGGCCCCGAGCTGTCAGCACAGAGCCCGATGCAGGGGCTCGAACCCACAAACCGTGAGATCATGACCTGAGCCGAGGTCGCAAGCTCAACCGATTGAGCCACCCAGGTGCCCCACTGAGGGTTCTTCATAAATTTTCTTGGTGTTTCCATGATACCATGACACCCTCCAAAAATAATGATGGTTGATTGGTTTCGTAGTGGGGCTGTAACAATACAATCCAGTCTGTTGCCTCCTCGTCCAACATCAACCCAGACTATTTTGTTTTCCTGTCTTATAGAGTGGGCTAGCGCTTCCGGTGGGGAAGGTCAAAGCACACTGGCAATGCAGATGACTTACTCTGGGTAATCGGCATTGACCAGCAGGCGTCCTGGAAAAGGGAAGGGGGCTGACCCCATCAGAAGGACGTGGATGTCCCCGTTCAGCACTCACTGTACATGTGCGCTGGGCTTCAGAGACTTCGGGATGGTCGCTCGATGCAGCGTCCTGCGTGGACCTCATGTCCAGCTGTGCTCCCACGTGGACACCTTGTCCCTTTTCAAGGCACGTGTGGGTCACCAATGAACAAAGCAGAAGCCGTCCTCGAGAACCTCTTTCTTCCAGACTGCCATGAAGATTCCCGTGATTAATAATGATGTTGACCGATGTGGTTTCTTTATCGCATGACGGGCACAGCCTCCTATCCCCACCTTACCTAGAACTTCTGTCCAAGGTTGTGGCACCTACTGACGAAGCTTTGTGTTCATTCCCTCCTAGCCATTAAGACAGTGAGGTATGTGAGTGGATTTGCGAATTCAGACTAACTTCTGCCTTATTTGACGATGGTGGGTTTTTTTTTTTTCTTCAAATATCTCTGGATTCACCTGGACAACAGCTTTGAGCTCCCGCATCCTTTGAGGGATGGGAGGGGCCGACAGGTCTCTTTGTCATTTTATTTCTGGCAGGTTTGGTGTTGGGGTCTTCCGGTTTTGTAAAATACTGTAATGGGGAGGGGGCTGTATTAATTTCGTGGAGTGGCCATAACAACGTACCGCAAGCTGGGTGGCTCAAAACCACAGAAATTAATTTCCCCACGGCTCTGGGGGCCGCTTCCTTCCAGAAGCTCTGAGGGAGAATCTGTTCCGTGTCCTTCAGCTTCTGGGGGCGCTGGCAATCCTGGGGGCTCCTTGGGTAGTAACAGGGTGACTCAGACCTCCACCTCTGTCCTCACGTGGCTGTCTCCCCTGTGCGGCTGTCCGGGTTTTCCCGTGGCCTCCTTAAAGGGACCTCAGTCACTGGATTCAGGGTCACCCTACCCCGGCGTGACCTCCGCTTAGCCCATTACACCTGCAAAGACCCTACTCCCAAGTAAGGTGACTTTCTGAGCTTCTGAGTGGACGTGAACTGTAGGGACAGGAAGGACAGTGTCCCCAGTGCAGGGACGTTTCTCATTTTCCATGCTTCTGGATGGCTGAGCAGAATCAAGTTTATTTCTCCTTTCTTCAACCTTGAAGGAACTTTAGCTGTGAACCCACGGAGTGGACGCTGGCCCTTGGCCTTCCCCCTGCCCCCTAATCTCCCACCCTCCAGACCCCGTCCTCAGGGGCTTTCCAAAAGTTGCCTCATTAACACGGAGTCAGGTGTGGTTGAAAGGGGCCTGTTAAGAATAACAAAAGATTCCTCTACGTCTCTGAACACTTAGGAAATTCCAGGGTTTTGTAAGCTCTGTTCCGGGCACAGAGCCGAAGACCAAATATATGTGTTTCTAATTATGAATAACAGAATCACATCTCCCCTACAGGAAGCCCCGTCCCATCAGCCATCACCCCCTTCCCTCCCCCTCCCGCGGCCCCCACGAGCCCCCCTCCTGTCCCCGGATGAGCCCGTTCCGGACGTTCCACACCCGCGGACTCACACCCCGCGTGGCCTCTCGTGTCCGGTTCCCTCCCTGAGCGTCGCGTGTTCGGGGCCCGCCCGCGGGGCGGCGGGGGCGGGCGCCTCGCTCCTGCTCGCGGGTGAATGATGCTCCTGTGTGCGGATGGCGCACGTTTTGTTCACCCAGTCACGTGTCGATGGACACGTGGGTCGTCTGCACCTGTGGCTGCGTGGACACAAGTGCACAAGTTTTTGCTGGAACGCCTCTTTCCAGTTATTCTGGGAGGAGCCCCCCGCACCGTCTAGGCCTGCGCCCGGTCACGCGTTTTCCTTTCTCGCTCTGCTGCTTTGGGGGTCGATTTTGGTAACTGAGGTTTTTTTCCCAGAAAATCAGCCGTTTCACCCCCGTCTTCAAGTTCGTTAGCGCAGAAGCCCACGGCGTTCTTTCGCGGTGCGTCTAAACACCCTTGCTATTTATGGTTTCGCGGACTCTCTTTTTTCCCTAATTCTCAGTTGTGTTTCTTTCTCTGGTTTTCTTGATTACACCAGCCTGTTCATCTATTTTCAAGCGCTTTATTTATTTTATTTTATTTTTTTTCAGAAAAGCAGCCATGGGATTTATTTATGAATTCTGCTGTTTTCCCCTTTTCTAAGCCATTAATTTTGGCTTTTATCTCTATTAATTTGCTCCTCTGCCTTCGTTAGCTCTGATTTGGGCTTACCGCTCCCTTCCTGAGCTGCTGACTTTATTTACAATTACTGCTTTGTTTGTTTTTTTTCTCCAGCAATGAAAGCATTTAGGGCAATGGACTTGGGCCCGTTTCTAAAACACTCTGGAATTGTTTTGACCTGAGAGTTACTTCTTTTTAATATGTCGTTTTTAGGGGCACCTGGGTGGCTCAGTCGGTTAAGTGTCCGATTTCGGCTCAGGTCATGATCTCGCGGTTCGTGGGTTCGACCCCCACATCGGGCTCTATGCTGACAGCTCGGAGCCTAGAGCCTGCTTCGGATTCTGTGTCTCCCTTTTTCTGCCCCTCCCTAGCTCATGCTCTGTCTGTCTGTCTCTCTCTCTCAAATAATAAATGTTAAAATATACATACAATTATAAAAAAAAACCCAAAAGCCAGAACAAAACTTTATTTTTATTTCTGGCGTTGTTCCTCGTGGCTGGCCAGCACGGCCGGGGTCCTCCCGCTCTCTGCAAGGTGCTGGGCTCTGTGTCCAGGAGGCAGCCGCCTCTTCCAGCCTCCACGGGTCTCGGGGGAAGTTCTGTCCGCTGTCCTGGCAGAGTGTGACGGGCTCATAGGTTCCACCTCCTTATTTCCACCACACTGACCCTTGTCTGGCTCACTTTTCTGTTTAATCCCCTTTGACCAGGACCAGGAGAGATGCGAGGCTTCTGGCCACTTTGTCCTGAACTTCTGAGACTGTTTCCTTATGTGACAGCTTCGTGCCAGCCTATTCGTTGCACGTTTTGTGGGCATTTCATGCTTTTTAAGTTTGTTTGTTTTGAGAGAGACAGAGACAGAGGCAGCAGGAGTGGGGGAAGGACAGAGAGAGAGAGAGAGAGACAGAGTGAGTGGGGGGTGGGGTCAGAAAGAGAGGGAGACACAGAATCAGATGAAGGCTCCAGGCTCCAAGCCGTCAACACAGAGCCCGATGCGGGGCTCGAACTCGTGAACCGTGAGATCATGACCTGAGCCAAAGTCGGGTGCTTACCCGACCGAGCCCCCCAGGCACCCCACTTTACTTTTTAGAGCAGTTGTAGGTCTGCTGAAAAACTTGAGCAGAAGATCCGAGCTTCCCACGCACCTGCTGTCCCCACGCACCCAGGCCCCCTCCATCAGGGGCTCATTTGTCACACGGGGTGAGATTGCTTCATGTGTCATTATCTCCCCAAGTCTGCAGGCCACGTTCAGATTCACTGCAGGTGCTGTGCCTTCCGTGGCGTTTTATTGCCTGAGGTCACGTTCCCACCACTGTGGCCTCAGGCAGAACAGTCCTGGGGCCCTGAAATCCCTGTGCTCTGCCCATTCACCCCCCCCCCCCCCCCCCCCCGGCCCCCCCCCCCCCACCGCGGTCCTGCCTTTTCCAGAACATCCTGGACTTGGAACCACACAGGGTGTCGCCTCCTCGGCCTGGCTTCCGTCACCGAGTGCTGGGCGTCTGAGGCTCCTCCGTGTCTCTGCGTGGCTCGATGGCTCGTTTCTTTTCAGCCGTCTGTCCCGTCATCTGGGCGGAGCACTGTGCCATTCTCCATGCACCTGTTGAAGGACATCTTGGTTTCCAGGGTTGGGATTTCAACAAAGCTTCCAGACATGCCGTCCTTCCGAGCGGTCCCCCCTGCCCCCCACCCCCGCCGTCGGGCTTTTGGCCGTTCCGGTCGGGTGCACTGCTATCTCGTCGTTTTATCTACAGTCTCCTCGGGACCCACACGGACTCACCTGTCACCTGTCCATCTTTGCTGGCGAGGTGCCTGTTCGGGCCTTCGTCCCACCTTTCAATCAGGTTGTTTTCTCATTGTTGACTTTCGCATGCTCTTTGCATATTTTGAACAGCAGTCCTTTATCAGACGTGTCTGTTGCAAATATTTCCCTCCAGTCTGTGGCTTTTCTTCTTATTCCGTTGACGGTGTCTCTCACGGCACAAGCTGTCGGTTTTAGTGGAGCCTGGTGGATCAGTCACGCCTTTCGTGGGTCGCGCCTCTGGGGGTAACATCTGAAAAGGCCTCTCCAAACCCAAGGGCATCTAGATTTCCTCTTATGTTTTAAAATAACATTTAAAAACAAAACCTTTTTTTTAACATTTATTCTCTTTTGAGAGACAGAGAGACAGAGTGAGAGTGGAGGAGGGGCAGAGAGAGAGAGAGGGAGACACAGAATCCGAAACAGGCTCCAGGCTCCGAGCTGTCGGCACAGAGCCCGACGCGGGCCTCGAACCCACGGACCACGAGATCATGACCTGAGCCGAAGGCGGACGCTTAACCGACCGAGCCACCCAGGCGCCCCACCATGTGTCTTTCAAAGACGTAATTTTATTAATAGAACAACACCCTCTACTAACCTTTTGTCGCTTCCCTAAAACTCCCGCTTTGTGTTGATCTGATCAAGGATTTCGTCCCAGTCTTTTCCGCCACTAAACGATTATGTTTGCACGTTACGTGTCATCTCTCAAAAATCACACTTACCGTCTGCATCACAGTCAAATTTCCAACTCTTCTACATACGCAACGTAGTGTGTAAATGCTATAATCGTGCATCACACTCACTTCTTTGGGGGATTCCTGTATTTTGCTTCTGTCTGTCTGTCTGCACAGCGTTCGTCAGATCTTCTAGGAAAGGCTTCCCGAGCTGCCTCTGACAACGGGTGGCCATTGCCTTCGTAAGCGAATGGTGACTTGGCTGGGACCGTGCTTTCCCGTGAAAACGTTTTGCTTACGGCCTTTTAAAAATGTTTCTTCCCGGCCTTATCGAGGTGTCATCGACACATAACATCGGAGGATATTTGACGCGTGTCGTGTTCACGTTGTGAAGGACCCCCCCCCCCCTACCGCCGGTCCCGCCGGCTTGTCGATGAACCCACAACCTCACATACTCATCTCTGTGGGTGCGTGAGGAGGCCTTACTGCCTTTAAAATGCGAGGTGAGGGGCGCCTGGGGGGTTCCATCGGTGAAGCGTCCCATTTCAGCTCTGGTCATGATCTCACGGTCCATGGGTTCAAGCCCCGCGTCCGGCTCTGTGCTGACAGCTCAGAGCCTGGATCCTGCGTCCCTCTCTCTCTCTCTGCCCCTCCCCGGCTCGCACTCTGTCTCTCAAAAATAAACATTCAAAAAAATTATTTTTTAAGTTTAAATGTGAGGTTATCAAGGAGAAATCTGAAACCAAGTTGATTTTTATCTCTTGTAGGCTGTTTGTGTGTTTTAATGAGCTTTATTTTTTTGGAGCAGTGTTAGATTTACAGGAAACACACTCCGGACGGGGAAGAGCTTTCCTGGAGCCCCGTAGCCGGTTCCTGGTTATTAGCGTCTCAGGTTATGACGCACAGGTGTCCCAGCTAATGGGCCGATACGGATACGTAATTAATAACCAAGGGTCACGCTGTCTTCCAATTTCCCAGAGTCCCCGAAATGTCCTTTTTCTGCTCCAGAATCGCCCACGCCTTCGGTCCTCGTGTCCTCTTTATCTCCTCGGCTGTGACGGTTTCTGAGATTTCCTTTGCTCTTTGTTTCATCTGCTGCGTTCCGTTCGCTTCCCTTTAGTCTCCAAACGCACCGATCCCGCCAGGAGGAAGGTTGACGTTGGTCGCTTTCCTCTACTTTTGCCTCAGGGACGGAAGCCCCTTTTCTGGGCTTGTGTAGACCCAGGCCCATTCCTCCCCGAGGAAGGTTTTCTTCTGCTGTCTGTGGAATGTGGCTCCGTTTGCTCTGCCTTCTGGAACCTTCTGGCAAACCGCCAGTCCGCGTGCCCTGGATGTTCCGCAGCGCTGATGCTTTTTAATTTTTTTTTTTTTTAACGTTCATTCGTTTTTGGGAGACAGAGTGCGAGCAGGGGAGGGGCAGAGAGAGAGGGAGCCACAGACGCCGAAACAGGCTCCAGGCTCCGAGCTGTCGGCACAGAGCCCGACGTGGGGCTCGAACTCACGAACCTCGGGACCATGACCTGAGCAGAAGTCAGACGCTCAGCCCGCCGAGCCCTCCAGGCGCCCCCGCGGTGCTGGTTCCAGTCGGCAGCACAGGGAACGGTGTTGGGGTCTCCTTCCGTCCTTGTTCCTCTGCCAGACCGTCCCCATGCTAGTCTCTTGTCTCTTCTCTTTCCGCTCTTTCCCCCTGGAACCTGTGTCTTCTTACCCGGAGGACGCGCGGGACCCCCGTGTGCGGCTTCCTGGGCTGGATACCCCTGCCACCCGCGTTCCCGTCTGCTGCTCGAGCCTCAGGGCCGGGGGCTGCACACTTCTCACCTTCGTCATCCTTGCCCTCATTTTTGCCGTCCCTTAAGGGAAGGCAGATCTGAAGCGACTACTACTGGCTGTCCAATGGTGGTAGCAGATTCCTTCTGAGCATCTGACGGCCGGTCAGCCCTCCTGGAGTGGAGGAGGGAGGGCCCTCGGCCACTGCGAGTGGGGGTCTGAGTTGGCTCAAACACTTGAGGAGACTGGCCGCGCCAGCTCCCGCCCGTCCACTGTCCCCAGAGCCGGGAGGGGGGGACAACTCCACCCCAGAGGGACGAGAGCTTCTGTCCACAAAGAAACTGTCTTTCAGACGCAGTGAGCACACAGGAAGCAGAAGAGCTCTCATAAGCCCCATTTATACGAATTTCAAGAACGAGTGGGACTCGATTGGGCCGTGATGGCCTCCAGGGGGTGTAGACTGGTTGGGGCCACGTGGGAACCTTCTGGGTTGGAGGGTTCACGGGTGTGTGTGGATGCACTCGGCCGTAAGCCAGGGTCCCCTGCGGCGATTCTCGCCTGAGCCCCGGGGTGCTGCACAGGAGGGTGCTGGTCCCATGTTGTTCTTCCTGGATGTGTGGGCTCTCCCGGTCTTTGGCCTTCTGTTTACCCCCACGTTCAACGGTTCATTCAGGCACGGCCGTGTCCAGCTTCTGACCACACAGTTGGGGGACTGGCTTGCCCCAGTGTGAGCATGCCCCTCTGTGGTCAGCAGAATAACGCCCCCACCCCAGCCCTGGCAGCCTTGGGTATGAACCCTAGTGGCAGAAGGGACTTTGTGAATGAGATTAAGGCCCCCAGGGGGGTGACCCTGGGTGCCCGGGGGGCCCAGCGTCCTCACGAGAGGGAGGCAGAGAGCCGGGCGGACCCCGCACTGCCGGCCGTGAGGCTGAGGAGGGGCCGCGGGCCCAGGATGCGGCGCCTCTGGAAGCCAGAAAAGGGGGGAGACGGGGCTCCCTGGGGCCCCAGGGGAGCGGCCCTGCCCATGCCTGGGTGTTCGCCCCGGGAGGCCCGTGTCAGACTCCTGACCTCCAGAAGTGTCAGAGGATAAGCCCGTGTGGTCTTACGCTGCTAAGTCCGTGGTGATTTGCTATGGGAGGAGAAGGAAACTAACGCCCACTCCACTTGAGGGGAGTTCCCGGTGCCCCAGGGGAAGGTGCGTCTGGCTGTGGCCTGAAACCACGGTAGAGACAGCCAGACACAGGCAGTTGATTCGCGGCACACCCCCTCCTGGATTCCTTCCCACGGGGCAGCCGCCAAAGGCTGTGTGGGTGGTGCGGAGGCCCACCGAGGGGTCTCCCGTCGGCCCTGGGCCACCCGTCCACCACTGTGACCAGCCCCGGCTGGAGGGGGCGGGTTCCCAGCCGCGCCCTCTCCCCGCTCTGTGCCGCCAGTGAGGCCAGTCCGGTGTCCTGGGCGCCTGGCCGGACTCAGCCGGGACGGGAGTGCCCCCCGCCCGGGGCCTTGAAGGCCAGGTGAGGAGGCATTTGACCTTGCAGAGCGGGCAGTGAGGGGAGTCCGAGTGGCTGGGTGGGGGGAGCCCGGCAGTGGGGGCCGTGGGCGGGCTGGCAGCGTCCGTCTCCCGGGCCAGTCGGCGCTCTCCCGGCAGATCCATGAGGTCGATGCAAAATTAATTAGAGTAATCAACTCAGCGGCGCCACGGAGAGCACCCACACAGGTTAGGCCACTAATTGGTAGGAGCTGACAGCGTGTCTCCCGTGTCTTCGAGGTATTAACACTCCCCCCCCCCCACATAGATTAATTACCTGTTTGCATCTTTGCCCCATTTATTGCTCCCGGAACTGCCCTTCTTGGGGAGAAGGAAGGCAGGGTGGTGCAGGGGTGGGTAACGTAGCTGACTCTGGGCCCCCCATGCCCTCGCCCCAAGGTGAGCCTGTGGGACCCAGAGGGCACAGATGGCCATGTCCGGTCTTGGAAGTGCAGCACCTGTGAGCCAACACGGCCCTGGAAGGGATGGCCTGTAGCCCTGCTACACTTGGACCCTTGGGGACAACTGTCCACCTACCCACCTGTCCTGATGTTCATCCATCCATCTGTATGGTCATCCATCTGTCCATTCTTCCATTCATTCACTCACTCCATCCGTCCATCCATCTACACTCCATCCATCACGTATCTACTATCTATCTATCCATTCATCATCCATCCATAGACCCGTCCATCCATCCATCCATCCATCCATATTTTCATACTTCCATCCATCCATCCATAGACCCATCCATTCACCCCTCCATCCATTCAGCCATCATCCTTCCATCTACACTCCATCCATCA
>NC_064816.1:798227-817441 GCF_023721935.1 Panthera uncia | reverse complement strand
CCTCCATCCATTCAGCCATCATCCTTCCATCTACACTCCATCCATCACATATCTACCATTCATCCATCCACTCATCTATTTATCCAACATTAACCCATCCATCCATCCATCTCCCTTCAACCCATCCATCCATTTGTTCATCCATTCATCTATCATCCGTCGCGTACCCTTCTATCCATCCATCCTTCCATCCATCCATCCGTCCACCCGTCCGTCCATCCTTCCACACACCCATCATCCATAATATATCCTTCCATCCATCTGTCCATCTATCATTCACACTTTCATGCATCCCCCATCACCCATCCGTAGACCCATCCATTCACCCATCCTTCATCCAACCCGGCAGGCAGCCACCATCCATCCATCCGTCCATCCATCCGTCCACCCAGCCTTTTGTTTACAGACTGCTGCAGGTACTTACGTACTTACCCCGTATGCCTGTGTGCTCACTTGCCCATCACAGCTTCATTCATTCATCCATTCTCGTACCACCGAGACGCTCATCCGCTCCGCGGTCTCCCCAACCCCCTACCCCAACCCCACCGGAAGCTCACACTTCATTGCTTACTCCGTGCAGAGCCCCTTCACACACTTCCTCTCATCCACTCACTCTCCCCTCACCTGTCCATCCTTTGGGCTGCCTCTTCATCATCTCTGTCCCTGTCCATACGTCTGTCTGTCTTCCAGTTGACCATCGCAGTTCCTCCTGGAGGCTCTGCAGGAAAAACCATCCTCAGCCCCTGTCTCCCAGCTTCTGGTGCCACCGGCAGACCTTGGCTTGTGGCCCCACAACCCCGGTCTCTGCCTCTGCCTCCACGTCGCCTTCTCCGTGCGTCTCTGTGTCCCTTCCTGTCTCCTACCAGGACAGCTCTGTGGATTTCGTGTCCACCCTAAACCCAGGATGATTCCATCCCGAGATTTGCAAAGAGCTTGTTTCCAGATGAGGTCACATTCTGAGGTCCCAGGTGGATATGGATTTTAAGGGGACACCATATTCAATCCACAACAGAGGGACTGTGTGCTTTTTTTAATTTTCTCTGCTTTTATCAGTATCTTCTAAGATATCTACAATGTTAACATATTACCTTTTTTAAATTAGAAAAAAATTATTTTAGAGAGGGAGCATGTGAGCAGGGGAGAGGGCAGAGAGAGAGAGAGAAAGAAAGAGAAGGTTAACAGGCTCTATGCTCAGCGCAGAGCCTGACACAGGGCTCGATCCCACGACCCTGGGATCACAACCTGAGCCAAAATCAAGAGTTGGACACCCAACCAACTGAGCCACCCAGGCGCCCCTTAACATATTACCTTTGTAATGAGAATAAAGCTCCAATTATTTTAATATACAAAACTAAGTCACAGATTAGATCTCCTGTTTAAACGGAGGCTAAGAGGGGCACTGGGCTGGCTCCATTGATGGAGCGTGTGACCCTTGATCTCGGGCCCCACTTAAAAATAAAACGGTAAAGGGGCGCCCGGGTGGTTCAGTCGGTTAAGCATCTGATTTCGGTTCAGATCATGATCTCACGGTTCATGGGTTCGAGTCCCGTGTCGGGCTCCGTGCTGACAGCTCAGAGCCTGGAGCCTGCTTCGGATTCTGTGTCTCCGTCTTTCTCTGCCCTTCCCCTGCTTATGATCTCTCTCTCCCTCTCCCTCTCTCTCAATTTAAATAAACATTTAAAAATTAAAAAAAATAAATGGGTAAATGTTAAAAAATAAATAAAATCGTAAAAAAACAAACAAACAAACAAACAAGCAGAGGCTGAGGAATGGATTGTGACGTTTCTGGATAAATCGGAGTCCGGATAAAGCCCAGCTGGCTGGGAGGCACTGATGCCCGGGGTCCTTCACGGCCACGGCCTCCTCTACTGCCTCCGGTTTTTCAGCACCCTCGGATTCCTCTCCCCTGGGACTTGCACCTGGAGACGAGAACTTAAGCTCTGTCATATTTGTTTGACGCCTAAGAGTCACCGGGACACGAACGAGGCTCTGTCCTTGGAGAAAGTGACCTGAGCTTTCCCGCCGGGATGCTGTGGCATCGGGGTGTGTGCCTGGAGACCCTTGGCCGGCCCTTCCCCTCGAGAGGAGCTCCTCTCCCGCCCCTTGCCCCGTGTCCGACCTCCTCCCTCTCGGACCATCTCAGGCCTGGTGCTGCCTCTGTTGCGAGCTGAGCCAGAGCCCGGAAGTCTGGCCGAGTCCCTCTCTCTTCCATTCCAAGCCCCGGTCTCCAAGTGTAAAATGCGGCACACTTGTGCCGTGGCCCCTGGGAGCAGTTTGTATTTGATCTCCAAGGGCAGTAGGGAGCCTGCGAGGGTCTCAGCGGGACAGTGGCGCAACTGACTTGGGGTTTCTGCCCCTCCCGCTGCTGCCGCAGAAAGGGCGTGTGGGGTGGACATGATGGGCCCGCAAATGCGGGGCTCCCTCCGTCGGCTGTGGGTACACTGACCCCCAACTTTGCCGACCAGGGGGCAGGAGGGCTTCCAGAGCAAGGAGAAAACGCGGCCTTCGGAAATGAGTGCCCCCGGGGGGTTCTGTGTTTATTGCTGTTTTTCCACAGGGATCTCTTCTCCGGTTGGTGTGGTGGGGTCCGAGCTGACAAGGACAGAGTCCGCGAGAGCTGCCGCTGGACGTGTCTGTCAGTGCCCCCTGTGCCCCTGGTCTCTCGGTGTCCCTCTCTCTATGTCTGGATCCCCTGCCCTCAGCTACCCCCACACGAGGCGTCCACTAAATGGCTTTGGAGAGGTGGTGGCCAGGTGCCCACACGGCGGCCCCTGTCCAGTTAGGACCAACAGCACGGTGTCCCCATGTGGGTGGTGCGGCCCGAGAGGCCGCTTCGATCCCGGCCCCCGAGGGCCACTTGCCCACCGCCGACCGCCAGGGTGACCGCTCCCTCTCCGACTAGAGCCCCAGCCCGTCAGGCCACTGGCCCAAGGGATGAGGCCCCGGGCCCCATAACACGGACCATGGGACACACACCTAGGGGACACGGACACCTCGACACAAGCATAGGTGCTCGCACACATCTGTCCGCACCACATAGACGTCCGCGTTGGGGCACATGCTGGCAAGATGTCTACACAGGCAGCACGTGTGCAGACGCGTCCAGGCACTGATACAGGTGCTTCTGCACACGCAGGTTCAAACTCACATGCGTGCCTGGGCGCACACACACCTGCATCCATAGGCTTTCCCTTGATGGCCACACACTCTGCCCCCCGCCCCCACCTGCTTCCATTCGGCCACAGACATCCTGGGGCCGTCCGTCCCGAGAGGCCAGGAGCCCAGCGTGGGGCCTCCGGGAGGCTCAGACCACACCTGTCCCGGGGAGTCCTCCTCTGTGCCCGGGCGGCTCAGCCTGCGGTGTGACCTCCCCACCGGCTCCAGGCACCCCCGGCCCCACCCCCACCTCAGGGAGCGCCTCTTGGTGCCACAGTAGGTGCTTAATAAATGCCCAACGGAGGGAGGATGTTGGGTCGGGGTGGGGGGGTCAGCCAGGACGGAGTTGAGGGGAGCCTGACTCCTCCAGGGTGACCGGCTACAATCAGGGGGCCCGTGACACGTGAATTTAGCTGAACAATTAGCATTTGGTACAAGTGGGTCCCTCCTGGGATTCCAGGCGCTCCTCCTCCTGTGCCGCTGGTCCCTGCGGGGGTCCAGCCCCCTCCCTGGGGGGTGGGGAGCTAGGAGGAGCCAAAGCCCTTGTTAGTCACCCGCAGCCACCGGCCACCGGAGAGGACCCCCGCCGCCCCGTAGATGGGCCCAGGGAATGCACTTGCATCACACAATTGTGGCTTCTCTGAAGTTCACGTCTCACCCGGTCTCCTCCCTCTCCCTCCCCCTCCCCCTCTCCCTCTCCCCCTCCTCCCCCTCCCTCTCCCCCTCCTCCTCCTCTCCCCTCTCCCCCTCCCCTTCTCCTTCCTCCTCCTCCTCTCTCTCCCACTCTCCCCCTCCTCCTCTCCGTCTCCCCCTCTCCTTCCTCCTCCCCCTCCCTCTTCCCCTCTCCCTCCTCCGCCCCCTCCCCCCTCCCTCTCCCCCTCTCCCTCCTCCTCACCCTCTCCTTCCTCCTCCCCTCCCTCTTCCACTCTCCCTCCTCCTCTCCCTCTCCCTCTCCCCCCTCTCAGGCCCAGGTGCTGGCTGACAGCACTCCCGTTCCACTGCCCAGATCCTCCCCAATCAGTGAGGTCCTCAAGACACCTTACAGATGGGGAAACTGAGGCTAGGGGGCATGCCCCAGGTCACAGCTGGGGGCAGGAGGAGGCGGGACTTATTTGAACAGCACTTGAACAATATGGGGGAGTCCAGAGAGGCCTTAAGGAGACCCTCAGCCTGGAGGTGCTGGCCAGCACTGGATGTGTCCAGCCCGGTGTGGCCAGGGCCAGAGGGAGGCTTTCCATCTGGTGAACTTGAGGCAGCAGGAGTCAGGGAAGGCGGCCTCCAAGAGGGGCGTATTGACTGGGGGTGCAGGGAGGTAGGAGCCACCCAGGGGTGGGCGGGCTGCAGGCTCTGTCAGCCCAGCTGCTCGGGTACTGCCGCCCCTCCCTTGACTCCCTCACCCGCTGGCCCAGGAAGAAGGAACCCCAGGGCATGGGCATTGGCTGAAGACCTCCATAACTCCCTCATCCCTCCCCACGGCCCCCCACCCTGATTTCCAGCCCCAGGGAAATCACAAGCCGGCAGAGCCAATCAGAGCTGCCCATTCTGGGGCTGCAGGGAGTGGGTGGGTGACCATGTGACCTAAGCTGATCCAATCAGACAGGATCTCAGGCCTTGAGATCCTAGAGTTGCCTAGAGGGAGGAGAGGGATGTGTGTCTCTTTGTCTCTCCTTGTCTCTATCTCTGTCTCTCTTCTGCTGGGCGACAGGGAGGGGAAAAAGGCTGCTGTCTCCCATCTTAGGGATGCGGTGACCAGGCTGGGTTACTGGATCAAGCCTCACCTGCAGCCGCTGTCTTCTCCCTGGTTCCACTGTTGGTCCCCTTGGAATCCCGTCCCTGCTTCTCACACCTTACCTGCGAAGGGAGCCCTGCTCATCTCGGGGAACTGGAATCATTTCCTGGGGCTCGCTCCCCCTTTGCAGATGAGAGCCCTGAGGCTCCAAGGGGTTGAGAACTGAGCCAGGGTTCTACCGGGAGGGGCGGGAGCGGGTGGGGTGGCAAAGGAGGGGAGCTGCTGGGGCCGCTGGTCTGCAGCATAGACCCCACCTCCCAGATGGCCAGGGTCCAATCAGGCTGTGCTCAGGAAGCCAGGTGGTGCCGGGGACCCTGGTGGATACAGACCAGGGTGGCCAAGCTGCTGGCCAGAATTGGGTTTTCTGCAGAAGCCTCGTGCCTTTAAGATATTGGGAGCTTGTTCAGACTCGAATGAACACTGCAGACAAAGGAGACACAACCAGGGCCAAGATGGGGTCCCGCAGACCGTGGCGTGGGGGAGGGGGAGGGGGTGGCTGGCTCGGCCCCTTCCTGGGATGGGCTCACCTAGGAGGCCTGGGCATGTGGCTCCCGGGGGCACTTTCTCAGGGAGATCTCAGGGCCTAGTTCAGGTTCTGAGAGAGAGACAGAGCCAGAAGAGACACAGAAGCACAGAGACAGCGAAGTAAGAGACCCACGGAATGCTGCGAGGCGAGGCCGGGGCCCTGCCTGCCGGCCCGAGGCCCTGCTGGGCACCCAGCACACCCAGCCCCTGCGTTCACCTCCCAATCGGAGGACAGAAATCCCCCTTCTGGCTGCCTCACCAGCTATTGATTTGCGGTGGTTGCTGCGGCTGAGAGCAGGCGGGGCTGCAGGCGGTGGCCTCAGTGCGGGCCGCTAGCCTCCCTTCCTGCATTATAATCGTTATGATGCTTTGGGAGCAGCCACTACCTCGGGGGACAGCCCAGGCACCCCTGACGATAGGGACATCTCTGTCCTTTAGGAATAGAGGTGGGGCAGTGGAAGGCCAAGGTCCTGGGCCACCCTCCCCTGACCCACTGTGATCACTCAGAAGGTGTCCACTGAGCCCCCTCCTGCCCAGACTGCCGGCACTGGAGGGCCGGGCCCCTGCAGGTGGCGTCTTTGCTCCGGAAACAGAGGGTCTCTTTCTGGGGGCCTTGGCCCTGGACCCTCCCAGCCGGTCTCCAGGGGGCTCCGTGGCTCCAAGCTCAGGCCCGGGAGCCTGCGCTGCCGGATCCGACACCCGGGATGCAGCCAGAGTGGCATCGTCCTCCGCTCGCCTCCTGGCGTGCAAGGACCTCCTTCAGGCAGCTGCTACCCCCTACCCCCTACCCCCGTCCTCAGGAGCGGGGCTGGGCAGACCCGAGGAGGGCCTTGGGGGAGCGGAGGTGAAGAGGACCACCAGACCACCCCCGACCGCGAGGCCCGGAGGCTGCAAGTGGGGCCCCCACCGCCGGCCTCCGTCTGTCAACCCCTCACAGTGCCCGCTCTTCTCATTCTCAGAAAGTCACCGCGGCAGGGGGGGAGGGGGAGGGGAGGGGGGGGCACAGACCTGAGCCTGGGCCAGAGCCCACGCCCCACGCCCTGCCCACCTGTCCCCCAGCTCGAGGCTACACTGGGGCGGTGCCATCCACCTCTCCGCCCTCTGGAACTTTTCTCCTGCGTCTCAAGCCCCGTGGTGCTTGCAACAGCCAAACTCCCAGGTGGAGCGAGTTGTTGCACCCAACTCGAGGCCTTCATGACCTCCCGGCGATGGGCGACAGGCCCGGCCACGACTCCCCACGGGTCGGACCTCACAGCTCTCCTCTGCGGCCCTGATTTGGACCAATCCTCCAGCGCCACTGGGGACACGGCCCCATCCCTGGGGGAGGGCGGGCGGGCGCTGCCTGCACGGAGCGGGAGGGGGATGTCGAAGCCCTTGACACCCAGAGACGTGGACCCGCGCAGGGGACGGGCCCGATCGGCCCCCGCGATCCGCGATCACCGGGCCTCCGTCCACTGTAACGTGCGCATGCGTGCGCCCACGCGCCACATCGGGAGCGCGCCCCGCCAAGCAGCGCAAGGAGCCCAGGCCGGTGAGGGCCTCCCTGGCCGCGGCGGGGGTTCCGCCACCAGCCGGCCTCGGGGGCGCGGGACTCGGCTCCAAGCCACCCATAAAGGCTTCTTAAACAGCCTGTCTTGGCCAACTGTCATCTCCATTAATGCGTAAAAATCATTAGGCACCGGTCCCGAGACCCCGATCGTAAAGCCTCGGGTCCCCGGGGCCCGCGCCCGGGCGGGCGAACGGCATCCTCCGGAAGGCTCTCCGGCTCCCCCCGCGCCCCCACCCTGCCCGGCCCCGCGCCCGGAGCCTCTTCCCGATCGATTTTATGAAAGCAGCTCGGGGTTCGCCAACGTTTCCGCTAGCGCTTTATGCCCCTGTTTAAAAATTCTTAATTAAGCAGGTTTTTCTGTTTACACTTGAACTAATTACACTTTTAAAACCAACAATAAAACATTAGGCCCAGGCTATTAAAGGCTTCGGTGGAGGCCTGCAGCGCGGCCCTTTGGGGCAATTCAGGAACTGGGTCCTTCCACGGCAGATAGGGGTGCCGGGTGGCAGGCGGGTGCCCGGCTTCGCTCAAGAGGGTCTCGAGTCTCATCCGCCTTCCCGGAGGGTGGAGTGGGAGACAGCAGGCGGCCACCCGCGTCTGGCTTCCGCCCGCCCCGGGCGGCTGACGGGGCTATCGATCAGACTGCGGTCCCCACGGCCCATCCTTCCGGGCATCCTCAGAGCACCCGGGACTGTGCCAGGCAAGGCACGGGGAGCCAGGGGGAGGCCCCAGGGGGCGCAGGCTGAGTGCTCTGCTGCTGGGTCAGGGGAGGCCATCGGGAGAAGTTCAGGGGCCCCTGAGCGTCTGCAGGGCGTAGTTGGGGCTGGACCGAGCATCACGGGCAGGTGAGGGTCCCATCGTATGCGGCCGAAGCCTCCAGGCCTGTGGCGGTTACCCAGAGCTGTGCGAGCTGGACCCAAGCCCTGCCGCGGCCTCGCCCCCACCACGCCAGGTCTCAGCGGACGCCTCAGCCCCGGCTCTTAAATGCTCCCCAGTCGGCGCCTGCCCAGGAAGCACCGGAGATAATGGCTCGTGGGGTTCCCTGGCACAGAACATCCTCCGGTAACTCAGGCCCTTCCGGACCCTGCAGCAGCCCCGGGGACAGTCGGGTGGGCACTTGAGGAAGTTTCCACGTCCGGTGTCTGCCTTCCATGCAGGGTAGCTCAGGAGGCTGGAACGTCCCGGCCGTGGGGCCTTGGAGGCCTTATAAGCTGCCAGTGAGCTCCAGCACGGTGGGGCCATTCTGAAGATAGCCAGCAGCAACCCCACCCCCACCCCGGGGCTCGCTGGAGGCCTTGACCCAGGCCTCCAGGCCCCAGGGAAGATTCCAGGCCTGTACTGCCACCCCAAGCCCTCCCGAGAGCCCCTCCTTTGTCCCAGGCCTGTGACGCACCTGGCTTACCTGGCCTCAGCATCCTTCTGGGTCCCCGTCAGTGACGGCCCTGCTGTGTACCCATCTTCCGGCTAGAAACGCTGTCTCCTGACCCCCAGCCTCCACATTCAGTCCCTCCAACGCCCTCCCTCTTGCCTTCCTCTGGAACATGCTCCCTCTGAAGCCCCCCGCGGCCCCACCTCCTCTTGGGTCTCCTACCTGTGTCCTCACTCCTCTGGACCAGGCTTCAAGGGCCAGCCTAGTGAGACAGTCTCTGTTAGGACTACTCAGTTCTGTCCTTGTAGTGAAGACACCAGAGACGATAAATGACTGAGTGGGCGTGGCTCTGTGGCAATAAAACTTTATTTATAAGAACAGGCCAAGGGCCACATTCGGCCCTCCAGTCGCTGTTTGCTGACTCTTGATCTAGAACACCCGACACTGACTTCGGGGGGCTCTTTCTCGCTTGGAGACTTGGTACATACCTCCCCTGCTCTGAAACTTTTCTGTGCCTCCTTACTGCCCGGGGATAAAGGTCCTGCTCCCCTGGCTTGGCATAGAAGGCTTTTCAAGGATTTGGCTTAGCCTGTCTCCAACACTGCCCCCTTTTACAGCTCTGCTCTCTCTCTCTCATTGATGCTTTTCCCTCTGCTACACCTTTACTAGGCAAACTCTTACTCATCCCTCACGGCCCCAGCCCCCAAACCCCCTTCTCTCTGAATCCAGTCTGGATCCCAAGCAGAGACTTTGATCATATCTCCTCCTCCGCCTTCCCACGCCCTAACCCACTCTACCACGGATCTTGGTGATCTTTCTACATCACGTCTTAGCCATGGAAATGGGTACCTTACACAAGCCAGCCAATCACGGAGTATCTCCTGCTCCTGGCTGTGGTGATTGGTCCAGACATGGACGTGTGAGCCATGCTGGCCTCTCAAAACCTTCCCTGGGACTTTTCGGTCAGCTCCAGAAGGAGAAATCCTTCCCTCCGTTGCTGAGAAGGCAGAAGGCTGTGGGCTTGGCCCTGTAGGGACACACTTCAAACTCGCAGGGAGGCTGGCCTGAGACAAAGAAGCAGGCCCTTCTTCTCAAGGAACTTGATATGCCATATTACTGTACATAACAGGTAAGCATCAAAGAAATGTCACAAATCCTGGGGCACCTGGGTGGCCCAGTCAGTTAAGCGTCTGACCCTTGATTTCAGGGTCGTGGGATTGAGCCCCACATCAGGTCCATGCTGAGCGTTTAGCTTGCTTGAGATCCTCTCTCTCTCTCTCTCTCCCCCTCTGCCCCTCTCCCCCACTCATGCTCTCTCTCTAAAGGAAAAAGTAAATTAAAAAATTTTTAAAAATTAAGTGTCACAAGTACATAGATTCAACAGGTGACCTGAGCCTCCCCAATCTCCCTGCCCCTGGACTCTCTCCACAGCTCACGCTGCCTTCTCGCACACCTTTCATTTGAAACATTCATTTATCTCCTGTCTGTCTCCCCCGCCAGGACGTCTGGGCTGCGTCTGCTCACAAGTGTCCCCAGTGCCCCGTGCACACCGCCCGGCCGGCCACTCACTTTGCAGGGCTCCCGCAAGGCGAAAATGTTCCGAAGGCAAAAAGTGTCCTTCAAGGTGCTAAAATGTAAGGCTTTTCTCTGTCTTCCGGCGTCTCTCTCTGTCTCCACCTGCCGTGGTTTTTTTTCCATTTGCTATGCCACGTCGCTTCAATAAGGAAAAATCGGACATCGGAACCGCCAGCAGGAACGTTACCATTTCTGTTGTGCGATGCGGATTTTACTCTTTTTTTTTTAAATTTTTTTAACGTTTATTTATTTTTGAGACAGAGAGAGAGACAGAGCATGAACGGGGGAGGGTCAGAGAGAGGGAGACACAGAATCCAAAGCAGGCTCCGGGCTCCGAGCTGTCAGCACAGAGCCCGACGCGGGGCTCGAACTCACGGACCGCGAGATCATGACCTGAGCCGAAGTCGGACGCTCAACCGTCGGAGCCCCCCAGGCGCCCCGCGATGCCGATTTTCAATGCAAAGAAACAGAAGAGCGTGTCATTCGTCCGTACGGAGTCACCGAAATTGCACCCGTTGTAGCTTGTGGCTGGTGCGCCCCTCCCTGTGCTGTTCCTACCAGAACGGGCGAGACGCTGTGCAAAACCAACCGAGCTGTTTTCATTTCACTGTGGACAGCGTGGACGTGTGAACATTCCGCCAACACTGTAGAAGCGGGCAGGTGCGTGTGGAGAAGCAGGGAGTAGAGGGCGGGCAACCTGGGCCTCTGTCCCGCTCCCGTGTCCCAACGGGCTCTGCTGACGAACACAAGTTCCAAGATCAAATTAGCCAAGAATTTCAAGATGGTGACGGCAGAGGGCTAAACCAAGCATGGAGCCCTGGGCAACTGCACAGGTCGCAGGCCCACGAAGCCACCCTGCTGGAGAGCCCCGGTACACAGCAGGCGCTCAATAAATGCTCGCTCCGTGAGTGAGTGAGCGGAGGAAGTTGGAGATCAGCAAGTCCCAGGGGATCAAAGTGCTATGACGGTGTCCTAGGCCCAAGGTAGGAGCAGGGCTGAGGGGCGTTTAGGGGCAGGCAGTCCTCTGTGGTGGCTGAACAGTGGCCCCAAAGACATTCATCCCCGATCCCAGGACCTGTGAAATGTCCCCTCGTGCAGCAGAGGGGAGCTTGTCAAGGCCCCTGAGGCGGGGGTGACTCTGGGTGCCCGGGGGGCCCGGCGTCCTCACGAGAGGGAGGCAGAGAGCCGGGCGGACCCCGGGCTGCTGGCCCTGAGGATGAGGAGGGGACTTTGGAGCCCAGAGCCGTCAGAGAACCAGCGTGTGTGGCTTAAGCAGCTAAGCCAGAGGACAGTCCCGCACCCGAAACCTGCTCGGCCTGGAGGAGAGGAGCCTGTCTCGTCCTCCCGAACCACGGGCTCCTGCACACCGATCCTTCGGATAATGCACTAGCCGCTACGCCCAGGCCTGGCGCGAGCCCTCTGCTCAGATGGGGAAACTGAGGCGAAAGACAAGCAGGGCTTGGTGGAGGTCCGCGTGACGGTGCGGCCGAGCGGAGGACCCACCTCGCCAAGCCTCGGGGTCACACACGCATTTTCTCAGGGGGCTATTCTTTCCCGGGGGCCCTGACGGGGCAGCCGGCGTGGAAAGTCTGGTGGCTCCTCTAAAAGGCAGGTATAGTTGCCACGCGAGCCAGTGGTTCGGCTCCCGGGCATCGGTGCCGGGGATCGAACACAGGGACGCGGGCAGAATGCTGTGCTCGCTTGTTCACAGCCCCACCGGCCGGGGGGGTGGGGGGGGTGCCGTGTCCAGCCTCGGACAGAGGGACAAACACGGCGTGTTCTGGGATCGGGTCGAGGGGACGCGAACGCACTGGAAAGCATCGGATTGTTCGCTTTCGTGGTCAGCTTTCCATCCTGCCCACGTCGCCTCGCTTTTTGCATGCAGCCGCCGAGGGGGATGTGGCCGCCAGGGCGGAGGGCGTTCTCGGGGCCGGTCACCCGTGGGAGAGCCGAGTGGGGCCGGGCGGAAGGCAGGGGGTGCTCCGTCCCCTCCTTCCAGAGCCTTCTCCCTAACAGGGGCTCCTGCGTCTCAGCCCCACCAGGTGCCCAGAGGCCCCCTTGCTTCTGCGGACGCCGGGTGACTGGGGACACGTGAGGACTTAGGGGAGCCAGCATTTGAACAAGGGTAAGCACCTGCTCCAGAGGCCTGGGTGAGCAGGCCTGGGGGGGCGGGGGGGCTTCCCGGTCCAGACGTCAAGGCAGCCCCACTGCTCCAGGACCGGCCAGCACACCTGGGGGGCCCCTGGGCTGAGTCCGTTTCTCACGGGAGGGGAGGCAGATGCCCCACCCTGGAGGGGCCGCCTGTGTCCAGCCCCAGCCTCGGGCCTGGGGGAGGAGAGGATTCAGGTCCCACGGCCTGGACAGTGGGTGAGGCGGGGCCGGAGCGCCCCAAGTTTGCGCCGATGGAGATGAACGCGGGATTCACGGGCCTGGCGGCAAAGGGGATGAGCCCTCGTCATCAGGGAGGGACGAGAGGCACTCAGGACAGGCCGGGAGGGGCCCTGACTCGGGACGATGAGGGGCACTGAGGAGGGGTGTGGGTGGCAGGGCAGGGGGGTACTCCTGGGGGACAGGCAGGAGGCGGGAGACGCGGACTGGGGGGGACGATGTCACGTAGGGGAAGAGACGTAGGGGCGTCTCCTGCCCGTGCCCACCCAGACTTCTGCCCAGACGTCGGAGGGGGGGGGGGGGGGGGGGGGGGGGGGGCTGTTTCTGAGAAGGAAGGAATCCCTCAGGGTCTCGGGCTTTCTGAGAACTGTTTCCACCTCTTCTCAGAACTGCCTCCCCCAGGTCTGTCTCCGGGCCCCGGCCTGACATATACCAAACCCCCAAGGGCTCTGGGGAGGGGGTGAGTCCCCTGCCCCTCGGGGATGCAAGCAGCATGGCGGGGGGAGGGGCGCCAGGCTGCGGGAGAAGCTGTGCTCAGAATGGGCGAGGGAATGTTCCCGGCTCAGGGAGACGCGTGCCAGTCTGCCGTGGCCGTCTCACAGTTGGGGAAACTGAGGCTCAAAAGCGGGAGACCACTGCAGGCCATTCACGTGGGTTTGGAGAGGCTCGGGTGCCATCGAGGGGAGGGGCAGCGCTGCTCCCCGACCCCCAGGTAAAGCCGGCATTTCTCCCAGCCCTTGCCAGGTGCTGTTATTACTGTCGTTGTTTGCCTGGTACTCAACCGGACCCAGATGGGGAAACTGAGGCCCGGAGAGGGAGACCGTGCTCTCAAGAGGATTCGCACCCTGCCCGCACAGCCGCCATCAGCGACTTCTTTTCCCGGCTGGTCTGTATGAAGGCCCACTGCACAGGTGAGTAAACCGAGGCCAGCCCGGGTGGGGAGCCAGCCCCCCCACCCCGGGCCGCATGTTTGATGCGGGGCCGGAACACTTTGCTTTGAGGCCTGGCTGAGCTGCCCGCTGCCCTCAGACCCCATGCAGCTGAGAGGCTGGGCCTGAAGTGTGTTTATGAAAAATAATTCCCAACAGCCGGGAGCCACCGCGATCGGGGCTCAGGCGGTTGTGACAGGCGGGGCAGGGACAGACCACCTGTGCCTCCCGCTCCGGCCGCTTCTCCCTACCTCGTGGTGCCCCTTGTTTTCCGCCTGGATCTCCTCCTTCCTTCCCTCCCACCCCTGGCAGCCTCCAAAAGGCACCAGGAGAGCTTTTTCCAAAGGAAGACTATGCGCTTGCCTCTTCCACACCCGCAGGGGCCCCCGTGTTCCCTCCCTTCTCGGTAAAGCCCCGTCCCTGCCCCGACCCCTTACCTTTCCACCTGATCTTTGAAAGCTGTTTCAGTTTATGTGTTTATTTTGAGAGAGACAGAGAGAGCGAGCAGGGGAGCGGCAGAGGTCGAGAGAGAGAGAGAACCCCAAGCAGGCTCTGAGCTGTCAGCACAGAGCCTGTGTGGGGCTCAAACTCACGAACCGTGAGATCATGACCTGAGCCGAGATCAACAGTCAGACGCTTAACCGACCGAGCCGCCCAGGCGCCCCTCCGCCCGATCTCTGAAGCTCTCCCAGTCCCCAGCCCCACCAAACAAGCCTCTTTGCTGTGCCTGCCTCAGGACCTTTGCACATGTCTTCCTGTCACTTAGCCAGCTCCTTCTCCTCCTTGAAAGCCCTCTCCTTGGTGGGGGGGGGGGGTTCTCCCTGCCTCCCAAGCAGAGCCTCCAAAGCCCCCTTTGGGGTCCTCTGCCCAGCCCCGCTCCCCTCCCTCGGGCCCCATTTTGGCCCCACGAGCCCAGAGGCAGTCTGTGTCCAGTTGTATATGCCACTGGCCTCTGGGTAGAGGTGTCCCTGTGGGGGAGTATTTGCTACTTAAGCCCTGGCCCTCAAAGAGGGGAGACCTTGTCTGATGGTCGCCTTGGCCCAGGCCACGCCCCCACACAGACCACGCCCCCGATCCCGTGGGCTGACATCAGCACCCTGTTTAGTCACGCTCCCCCAAGGCCACTGTGGACCCTCCTTTCCTCTCGGTTCCGGAATCCTTCCAAGTTTCAGGCCTTTCTGGGGCCTCTGCGTACCTTCCCCACTCTTCGTCCCTTCCTGGTGGCATCGCTTTGCCCTTGGCCACGCCTCCCCATCAGCCCTTCTTCCTCCAGGTCTCAGCCCATGTCCCCACCTCCAAGAAGCCCTCCCTGAACCCTCCGCTTTTCTAATCGGACATTCGTTGGGTTGTCTCTACCACAGAAAGAGGTCACTCCCATGTGGTCACTGCCTTGCTCCCAGCACCCAGCCCAGGGGTCAGCGCCCAGGGGGTATTCTTGGTATATCTGTGTAGACACGCCCGAATGCCGGGTCTCGGTCCCACTCACAGTGCTCGTGGAGACCCCTGCCTGGCCCCCTGGGGATCTGCTAGATGAGGTTTGTCCAGAGGGATGGCCCGTGAGCTGCCCGCACCCGGGACCCCACCCCCTGCCCAACCTTTTCCAGCCTACTGACTCCCAAAGACTTGGGGGACCTCTTCCCTGAGAGAGTGTGGGGCGCAGGACCTTCTGGAGAATTTCCGGCCTCTCCCGGCCTCCTCCTCCTCCAGATACAGCAGGCGCATAATCTATGCCACAGCTGTCCACCCGCCAAATCCCAGCCCTTGGAGACGGAGGTGCCTCAGGACGTGGCTGAACTAGGTTCTGGGGCTCAAAGCCCAGGCTCTCGTGACCGCTCCCATCAGGGAAAGGACAAAGAAGCCGCGGAGGCTCGCCCCATTTCACAGATGTGGAAACTGAGGCTCAGAGAGGGGCTGCGGCGCAGCCAGATCTCGGGCCCCCAGGCCTGCTTGGAGAAGATAACGTCGTGAGCCGTTATCAGGCGGAGCGACCTGACCGGGTTCCTTGTCATCAGCTGCCCATCGATCGGGCGCTCCGGCCTCCGTGGCCGGCCACGCTTAATTTATGTGGGACCCGAGAACACTAATTAAGTCTGCTTAAGAGGAAGTTAGCTTCAACGCCCTGGGCCCGCCTCCCGCAGCACCGCAGGGCTCGCTACCCGGCGGGCATCAGGGAGACCCCGGCCCGGCCCGGGACCGAACCACCACCGTCCTCCGGCTGCCGCCCCCGACTCCCACCAGCTTCGACAACCCCCAGCTGCGAGGCGCGGGAGGCCCTCGCTCGGTGCACAGACTGAGGCCCACAGCGCCGGTTCCGGCCTCGGCGTGACGTCACATGTGAGAGGGGGACAAAGGCTGGTACACAGCAGGTGGTCGGCCAGTGGAGTTATAAATCTGGAGGCCAAATTAGGGGCACATCCCTCCCCTGCTCGAGACGTTCTGTGGCTCCCCTGTGCCCTCCCCAAGGAGCGTGGAGCCTTACCAGGCCCTGGAACACCGGCCCGAGCCCCGCCCGCTCCTGCCACAGCGGGATCTCTGGGGGCGCCTCTCCGTACCTCCGGGCCTTTGCACGTGCTGACCCCGCCGCCAGGAACTCCCTGCCCTCTTCTTAGCGAACGCCCCCTCTGTCTTCCCTCAGGCTCCTCCTCCCTGCGGCCCTCCCCGCCCAGGCCAGACCCTCAGCCCTTCTCTGACTCTCCCCCCTCACCCCACCCTGACCCCACAGGGCTGGGAATGCCCGTGTGCATCTCTGCCTCTGCCCTGCCTGGAGTCAGCAGCTGGGGCTCCACACGGGCCCGTGGCCAGAGCGATGCCCCCGGGTGTATAGGTGGGCGATTGAACAACCAGAATAAGCCTCACAACAACCCCATAGGGGGGTATTATTATTGCTGCTTCGCTGTTACCAGTGCCTGCTAGGTAAGCCTGCTAACTTTTGGGCCTCAGTTTCCCCATCTGTACAACAGGCACTGCAGTGGGAGGCTGGACCAGAGCCTCGATGAGAGGCTGCAGCCGGGTGGGCGGAGAGAGCTGCTGGTCGGCCTCCCCGGACCCCTCGCACGTGCCCTTTGAGGGGGTGAGCTGAGGCTCCCCAGAGTCAAGACTCCCGGTCCCAGGGCAGGGCCCGAGCTCGGCCTGCAGGGCCAGGGGACAGGTGGAGGGAACTGTGTGCGCTGAGGCCCCAGGATCTGACACTGTGGGCAGTGGGAGCCCTGGCAGGTTGTAGAGCAGGAGAGGGCCCTGGTAGATGAAAGTGTTAGCAATGGCCTGCGTGGGGAGAGACGAAGACCATGAATCCCAACTCGGTGTCTGAATCCGGGCCTCGACATTGGCTATCCGTGTAACCTCTGTCATCTACCTACCCACCCATGCCTCAGTGTCCCCTTCTGTGCAAAGGGGACGATGATGGTCCGATGATTGTGTTGGTGGCTGCGGGTACCAAGAGGAAGGTGTCAGTCGTCCTTGTCACGACGGTGGCCGCAGCCACAGTCACCCGTCGTAGCCACAGCCTCGGGCCCGCCGGCCGATCAAGTCCTCAAGCCTCCGCGAAGGAAAGCGAGTGCTGCCCCCTCCCCTGGTGCCAGAGGGGCCCCAGATCCCTCAGGAGAGAAGTGTCCTCCCCCCTCCAGAGTCCGTGTTTACCTCCAGGGGAGAATAAAGAAACAAACTCCGAAGTTCATAGTACCCTGAGCTCCCGAAATCCTGAAATTCCCAAATCCTACCTGGGGATTCTGACATCCGGGAATCCCGGGGACCCGGAATCTGGGCCTCTTTGCGTCCTGCTTCCCACCCTCACTTCTGTGTTTGCCAGTGTCTGATTTCTATATGCATTTGATAATTTTTTTATGTTTATTTACTTTGGGAGAGAGAGAGCGAGAGAGATCGCAAGCAGGGGAGGGGCAGAGAGAGAGACAGAGAGAGAGAGAGAGAGAGAGAGAGAGAGAGAGAATCCTAAGCAGGCTCCACACTGCCCGCCACGGGGTTCGACGTCACGAGAGATCACGATCTGAGCTGAGATCAAGAGTCGGACGCTTCACCCGCTTCGCCACCAGACGCCCCTACGTGTATTTGTTACGCGGCAGAATCCGAGGAAGGACGCGGAACCCCTCACGATGCGTATCTCCTGTTCGGGGACCTCAGACACTGTAGTCATGGCGTCTCGGTGCGGGGTCCCCGCAAGCCGACCCCAAGACCAGGCTCGCTCGGTGAGGCGGGTTGTCCTCAAAGTGAGGGGCTGTGAGGGACGCACCGCACAGTGGTCACTGCCACGGGCAAAGGACTGGCGCTCAGCCGTCAGGTCACGGGGGCCCTCCCGGCCGGTGCCTCCAGAAGCAGACTCGGGAGGGCCCCTCCCCCAGGTGCGCCAGGAACCGTTAGCAGTGCGGTGAAATTACCGGGGCCCCCCCCAAGTGCCTGCTACGGGGGAGGGGGCGTTTGCTGAGTGTCACCCACACGCTGGGACGGTGTCCTTTCCCTCCCCAAGGCGAGGCTGATGGGGAAAGCAGATGACAAAGAGGTTTTCAACAAATAACTCGCCAAGACAAGTGGTGATAGAGACGTGATGGGGGCCCCTGGGACGCAGGGTGGGGGTCAGGGAGGTCAGCAGAGGCAGAGGGCTTCCTGTTTCTTCGCCTGGGGAGACACAGGCAGCTCTTGAGCAGAGGAAGGATGTGATGACTTTTGTTCTGAAATGTCCCCCTGGACACATCCCCCAGCAGGCGGGGCGGGGGGCACTGGGCACAGCAGGGGTTAAGAAAAAGCATTTTAGGTGGTGGCCCCCCGAGCTGGGATCCGCCTTCAGGGCAGCAGGGCGGGGGGTCCGCGGCCCATCCTCACGGGCTGCCCAGGCGCCTCGAGGCCGCTCATCTTCTGGTCTGGCCTCAGTCTCCCTTTTGGCCCAGGAGGGTGTCAGCATAACCCTGACCTCCGGGGACGGGACGTTTCACCCTCAGCTGGCTCCCCGCGCCCAGCTTGGGGTGGGGGGTGGTCTGGAGACCCCCAGACCCGGGTCTGAGCCCCCTCCCTGCAGCCAAGGCCCGCCACCCACCGGCCTCCCCTCTCGGGCAACATCTTCATTACGGAGCCGAGTTGTTTAAATAAATGAATTAATATTGACGAAACATCAGTGACCTAATAAATGATTAGTTAAGGCGCACATACATCATGCCGCGGGGACGCCGGGAGCCCTTAATTACTGCTTCGGAGGGGCCAGCAGGGCCACGGCCGCTGGCCGGAACCCCTTCCCGGCCGCCCGGCTCCCCCCCTGGAGCTCAGGGTCTGGGCGGGAAGGCAGACCTGGCCTATCTCTCCCTGTCTCTCTATCTCTGCCCTAGCTCAGGCTCTGCCTGGCCCCTGCCTGCCCCCTGCCCCCACTGTCCCTTCCCCCCCAGCACCCAGAGGGCCTGGTCAAAGCATGGTTCCTTCCTCATCCCCCCTCACTGCGGCTCCCCAGTGCGCCCCAGACAAAGACCTAAGCCCTCACCACAGCCCAGCAGACCCCAGAGGCCCAGGCCTCAGCGCTGCCTCCTTCTTCCTTCCACATTCTGCCTCCTGCCCCGGACCCTGGCGCCTGCTATTCCCTTTGCCAAGAACTCTGTCTCCCCTCTGGCGTAGACAAAGCCTTGTCTGTGCCTCAGTTTCCCTAGCAGGACGTGAGGGGGAGAACAGCCTGGAGGATGTGGCAGAAGGGAGAGGAGACGCCAGACACTGTGAGGCTCACCTGTGCCCCTGTCCCCACCACGGGCGCCTGGCCCATAGGGAGGCCCCGCGTGGACACAAACTCTGCGGCAGGCCTGATGGCAGCAGGCGCCCCCCCTCCAAAGGAGGCCCTTGGTGGGGGCACCTGATGAGGCCCTTGTGGGGGAAGGGGGGAGGGGGCACCTGGAGAGGCCCTTGGGGGGGAGGGGGCACCTGGAGAGGCGGGGGGGGGGGGGGGGGGGG
>NC_064816.1:783297-798127 GCF_023721935.1 Panthera uncia | reverse complement strand
GGGGGGGGGGGGGGGGGGGGGGGGGGGGGGGGGGGGGGGGCACCTGGAGAGGCCCCGGCTAATGGCTCCTGAGTGGCACTTGGGAGGGGCCGAGGCGGAGCTGAGAAGTGGGAGAGGCAGGGCCCTCCGCTGTGGCAGCACAAAAGAGGGGCAGAGGGCAGAGAGAGAGGGAGACAGCCTGAGGGAGGGGGAGCCCCACCCGGGCCGGTGCGGAGGCAGGGGGCGCTCTGAGCCGGCATGGCTGGGCCCCCTCCCCCCTCCTCTGGTCCTCCCCCAAGGCCTGGGAGCCCTGGGCAGGGCCTTGCTCTGCATCTATTAAGCTCCTGCTGTGTGTAGGACCTTTCTGGCTGTCAGGTCTGGAACCCCCTGTAGCAGGGCAGGAGCCTGCTCCCCTCCCTGGACCTCCCGCTGCTGAGACTCCTCCTCCCTGCCCCCTCCCCCAGTGGTCAGGCCCCTTCAGGGTCTGGTAGGAGGCTCCCGGTAAAGTGAGCCAGGTAGGAGGCTCCCGGTTGCACTGTGTGGTTGTGGCCCAAGCCTGGCTAATCGTCACCATCTGCCTGGAAGCTCCTCCTGGCTTCTCCTTGAAGCTCTGGGAGGCCCTCAGGCCCCTCCGTGACTCTGTGCCTCAGTTTCCCCACATTCAGAGCCTTCCAAACCCATGATCACGCCTCTTTCCTCAGAGGCAGCCCGACAATCAGACACAGCTGGCTCAGGCTTGGAATTTCGTCTCCTGGGTTCCAGGAACAAGCGTGTCCACCTTCCTGAGTCTCTGTCCCCCATCTGTAGACCAGGTCGGTGCTATTTGCGGCCTCGGGGCCATTGTGGGGACACAGTGGGTCACTGGGGCATATGGCCCACTCAGTACATGCTGGGAACAACTGACCTACAGAGGTTTTTAGGCGGACGAGGCCGGGATCGTGATCAAAAGCCAAAGCTAAACAGCTGCGATTTAAACCACTGTTACCGTTATTGCTAAGTACGGTTGTGGAGTCGATCAGCAAACGTTCGCCGTGGGAGCATTTGGAACTGGGCCTGTGAGAGCCTGGCAGGGGTGAGTGTGGGCGGAGGCCGGGGCTTACAGCTCACGGCGGGTCCCCCCCGCCAGCGTCTGCGCCTCTGGTGAGTGGAGCTTTCTCCTGATGCTTGGACACCTGGTGCAGTGGCCGCCCCCAGCCCCACACCCAGAAGACGGTCAGTTCCTCTCCACTCGTCCCCTTCCCATTCGCAGCCTCTTCAGTCCACACTGGGGGTCGATGTGCCTTCAGTCCTGCCCGCCCCCGGGGGCCAGCCCCCTCCCGGAGTGCAGGTGCAGAAAGGGGTAGGGACGGTGGTCCGGCTGGCCCCCCAAAACGTCGCTCTCCACATGACCTCACCAGAGAAGTCCCCCGGGGAGCGAGCAGGGGCATGCGTGTTCTGGCTCAGCTACTCTGGCCCGGCCTCAGTTTCCCCGTCTCTATAATGGAATCATAGACACCCCCCCCCCAAAAAAAATGCGGCGCGCAGAGGCTCCACGGGACCGCAGGGAACATTCCTGAGCCGTATTACTGTTTAATGATAATAATGGAGCGGATTACGTGTTTCTATGTAGCGACTCTTGGTTTCGTGCGCCCCGCACACACCTGGCATACAGGAGGCACTCCATAAATGCGGCGGGGTACGCGAGGCCCCCCCGGCTACAGGGGACCCCTCTCGCGCCTCGGCGGCCGAACCCGCAGACCCGGCACCGCCTAGCCACGCCCCCTCCCGGGGGAGCACGGGCACCGGGCCCCCCGCGCCCTGCGGGGAGCCGTTTACAAGAAGCCTCGCGCTTCCCCCTCGCGGCCCCCGCCAGGCTGCCGTTCCCAGCCGGATAATCTAATCGCGTTTCCAAGGCTGCGATCGATAACCCCGAGGCGGCGCCAAAACGAGGCTCTTAAAGGGCCAGCAGCCCCGCCCCGTTGGCGGGGAGGGGCCAGCGTCCCGCGGAGCCTGCGGCGGGGGGGAGCCTCTGGGGAAAGACCGTCTCCCCGCGTCCGCGAAGCGCGCGGCGGCCCCCACCTCCAGACTGTGTGGCCCGGAGCCAGCAGCCTGACCTCTCCGGCTGGGGGGGGGGGAGGGGAGGCTCCTCTGGAAAGGGGGACCCCAGAAGGCCCACCCACTGCAAGCCTCCTCCACATCTGCACCCACTCCCCCTTGTCCGGATGGGGAAACTGCGGCTCAGAAAGGGGAGCGAGCAGATGAGGTATCTTCTGCACGCCGGTGCCCCCTCTCCCACCAGCGTCTCCACTCAGCCCCCCAAGGTCCCCAGAGGGCCCCCTTGGCCCTGCCTCCCCTCCCCTTTCAAGCCCAGGCTACCTGTCCCAGGATCTATACAAACATACTTAGCAATCGATGTCCCTGCAGGGCCCAGCCGATCGACCTGAGGTGGGGGGCCCTGTGGCCCCCACATCGCCCAGCTGCCCCGCTGAGCTGTCCCCACGGCTGTGGAGAACCCGGGAGAAAGCCACGTCCTCCTGGCGTGTTTGGGGGACCTTCCCCTGCCCGCCCGCCTGTCTGCCTCCCCGCTTCTGAAAGGGAGAAGCTTAAAGGCCCCTAACAGCTTCCTGCCTTGCGAGAACAGTGAGCCTCTCACCACTGGAAAGGTGGACTCTTCCAGAGGCCATGATGGAGGACTGTTCCAGAAGCAGTAACGATGGAATATGCTAGAAGCAGTAATGGTGGACTGCTCAGAGGCAGTGATGGCAGAACCTTCTGGGACAGTGAGGGCAGCCGGCTCAGGGGGTGGGATGTGAACCTGCTTGCCCCGCGTGCTGTGTCCGCAGCCCCGGTTTCCAGCCTCCGCCCTGACCGGTTCCTGGCGGGGTGGTCTTGTTACCAGCTGTAAACTGGGGTGAGGACTGGGCCTTGCTCTCGCCTGGCCGGGGGCCATGCCCCACACACCCCGAGGGCTCCGAGGAACCGGCCTGGACCCCGCATAGAGGCTGTAAGCCAGAGAGCCCCTGCCTTGGGGAAACGGACGCCCCGGGAGGGTCATACCTTCAGTGCCTGCCCAGGGCTCGCTTGACCTCTGACCCTGCTGACCCCACCGCCACTCTGCCTGAGTGACCCCTGTGCTAACCCCACGGCGTTCCCCCCACCCAGACACCCACGCCTGACCCCACTTCCTCGTCACCTTCCGGGTCCAGGGTTGGGGCCTCCGGGGTGAGAGGAGATTGATCGACTGGCTGACCCTGTGGCCACCGTTGCCAAGGAGATGGCCCACGGGGGCTGGAGGGGTGGCCAGGGCCAGGGGGTGACAGAGGGACAGAGCGAGGGAGGAGAGGAAGAGAAGGGACAGAGGGAGCGAGGGAAGGAGAGACAGACAGAGGGAAGGACAGAGAGAGGGAGGGACAGGCTTCACATCAGAGCCTCTTAAGTGTTAACAGCCACGAGGGTGGGGTCTGGGAACCAGCATTCACCCATCCTTGGAAGTCACCTTTCATGAACCATTGTCTGCAGACGTGGCCTGGGAGCCCAGTTACAGCAGCCACCACCCCACCACGGAGCTCACCCAGCAGGTCTGTGAGCCGGGGGGAAGCCGATGCCCTGCCCGCCTAGCGTTCACACCCGGGGGGGGGGGGGGGCAGGGAACGCGTCCTAGGCGAAGGGTCAATACCACAGGACCCTGCAGTATGAATAGGAGTTCGTGGGGGTAGAGAGGGAATGGTAAGGAGGGAGGAGGCCCCTTCCACGCCAGAGGAGTGGAGAGGCAGGTGGGCTATGAAAGAGGGGGGGTCCCCCCCCCGGGGGGCCCCCCCCCCCCCCCCCCCCACTCATCAGGCCGTCCGGAACTGGTCCTCTTCCGCTGGGTTGCTGGAGCGGGGCATAGATTCCCCCTAATCATGCCTCTGGGGGCCTCGGAGCGGTTTATTGGGTGCCCAGCGGGCGCAGACACCAGAGGTGCCTTGAGAGCACCGCTCGACACGGGAGGACAGGCGGGTCAGTCAACAAAGGAAAGAAAGGCGGTGGGGCAGAGGATCAAGTGCCGGCCAGCGCTAACCAGAGGGGACGCCGAGCTGGGACACGTACCGACGTGAACATGCATAAAATGCCAGAACCTGCGGACAGACACGTTTGCTGGCACGGCACGCGCGCATGCGTGGATGCGCTGGGCAGCGCACGAAGCCGCGCACCTGTGACTGTGCCCTGAGGGCAGGTAAGCGGATGAGCCGCGAACGAACACAAGCGGGCCTCGCACGTGCGGACACGCAAATGTGCACGCACGTGCACGGGAGCGCCAGGGCGCGCGTCCTCGGTCACTCACGCGGAGCACGGGCACGCGCGGGGGGGGGGGCCCCTGGCTGCCGCGGGCGGCGGGCGCCCCCTGGTGGGCTTGGGGCGCGGTGCGGGCCGTGCTGCGCGTCCCGCCGGGCTGCGCGCGCGCCTGGCGGTCAGGTGAGGACGGGGCCGCAGGGTCGGCCCCCGTTTCCTTCCTCGCCGTCGAAGCCCCTCTGTCGCGCCCGTGGGAGTCCAGCCCTCGAGGTAGTCTCTCCGTCTCCCCAGGGGCTTCCCAGGGGCCCCCGAGAGCCGTGTGGGCTCCGCGGAAGACCCGCGGCCTCCCACTAGGTGGCAGCACGAGCCCAAGGGCGCACCTCAGGCCTCAGCCCTACTCCCGGAGCCCCTCCGCGGCCCAGCAGCCTTGCGGCCACTGGGAGGACCCCGTGTGACCCAGAACACAGGCCTGGCCGGTCAAGTTTCCCGGCTTCACGGTGGGGACGTGTAGGTGACTGGACTGGACCCATGCGTGGTGGCACGAGGGCCTCCCCGGAGAGACGATGTTGGAAAAGGAAAAGCACGGCAGGTGACGGAACAGCATGTGCAAAGGCCCAGAGGTGGGCAACCAGTGGGAGCTGAAAGGCACGCCCGGGGCTGAGCTGAGAGCCCGCCAGGGCCAGATGTAGGGTGCAGCTCTCTGCCGGAGCTGCAGAGAGGCCTTGGACGCTAGCGCCGTCAGAGGCTGCGACAGAATCCAAAGGTTTAAGACAGATTCTGATCCTAAGCTTTCCCAGTACGGGGTGCTTAGGACGCAGCCACCCGCGGAAAATTTCAGAATCCCGTTCCCCTGGCTGCTGCCGAGGCTGATGCCCGATTTCAAGAGCAGAAGACACCGTGACTCCTGAGGGGTGGGGTCCTTGTGACTCCAGGGCAGCGGTGTCACTGACCAGCAGGGAGCCTATCCCTGGGAGCCCACAGCCCGCAGGCTGAGTGAGGGACCTGTCCTCACCCCCTGCACAGTTCCAGAGTTTCTGCACCTTTAAAATACTGCGGCAAAATTAGCTGCTCTGCCGTCGTTAATGTGCAAAAATGCAAATCAGAGAGTGATTAAGCCGCAGGCCCCAGGATATTTCTGCAGTGATGGATTCTGTTGTCAGCGAGGTTTGGAGGTTCGGCGGGATGGCTGTGCCGGCAGGGTTGGGGAGATGTAGATCTGGACCGTGGATCGTCCTGGTGGGGGGCTGCCCAGCTCTCTGCTTCTCCCCAGTGCTCTCTGCCGCAGCCCCTGCCCACCGCCTTCCCCGTGGCCTGGCCGGGGGGGGGGGGCCCTTAACTGGGGAGCAAGTGCACAGGGTCAGCAAGTCAGCTCACCGTGTGGCCTGGAGTCAGGGACCCAGAGGCCTGGCTGAGGATGGCCCTGGGCCTCAGGGCCTTTGCACTAGCCGTGAGCCCACCAAGACCACTGCCAGCCTCCATAGCCCCTTCCTGAGACCCTCTCTGGCCACTTGTTCTGACCCCCAGGACAGCTTCGGATGCCTGTAAAGTGACTCCTTCGTCATCGTCTCTCCCCTAGGCTGGCTGCGAGCCCTGAGGGGCCAGGGCCTTCAGCCTGCGATCCCCTCCCCCCGCCTCCCCGCCAGCACCCATGTCCAGCACATCCAGTCCCAGGTGCCACAAACATTCTACAGATGGTGAACTGAGCCTCACAATGGGGAGACTTGCTCAGGGTCCCCCAGCCCATGAGGAGTGTCTCCCAGGCTCCCCATGTGGGGAAGACTAGGGACCATGATGGGGAGTCCAGAGGCAGGGACGGGTCCTGTCCACTCACAAAGGCAGGTGGAGGTGAAGGGCCCAGCCTTCAGCCCTGACGGCTGGGGGTGAGGGGACAAGGGTAGGAAAGGGGAGATAGACAGAGATGGAGAGATAGAGGCAGGCAGAGAGAGAGAGACAGGAGAGGGAGAGAGACAGGGACAGAGACACCCAGAGACAAAGACACAGAAAGAGAGTCACAGAGACAGAGAGACAGAGACCGCCCCAGCACGAGGCCCCTCCCAGCCGAGGACAGAGCTGGCCCAGGGCCAGCCGCCAGCTGCTGCCTCCCCTCCTTCCCTCCCCACTCCCTCCTGCACATGGCAGCCTTCAGGCCACTCCGGTGGGCCCCACCAGCTGTCCCGGGACCCCACCACCCCCCCCCGGCCAGGCACCACTCTCTATCTGACCTCAGGCCGTCCCTCTGAGCCCCAGGTCCCCCACCTGTGAAATGAGGGCCACCGCGTCCTCCCCATCCATTGAGTGCCTGCTGTCTGCCAGGCCCAGGCCGGGCCCGGGGCCCGTCCCAATGGAACTGGAGGTGGGGGGCGCTGAACGAGCAAATCAGAGAGTTGTGGGTATCGCCACATGCAAGGAGACGGGGCACTAACCCCGCATGACAGGCTGGAGGCTGAGGGAGGCGGGTGCTCTTGGCAGGGGACCAGCTGTGCAAAGGCCCTGAGGTGGGAATGAGACGCGAGGCCCCAGGAGCCGCGGTGAGAAGCGCTGGAGGGAGACCAGGCCTAGGGCACATAGTAGGTGCCTGGCCTCTACTCGCTCCCCTCCCTGGATCCTTCTCTCCCCTCCGGGCCGCCCAGGCCCCAGCACGGGCTGGGCTGTGTGCTCGGCTCTGGGCCCCCGGTGTTGCTCGCACAGCCGGACCACAGGCCGGGGGCATTAGGAGCTGGTGGGTGAGTTTCTTGCTCTTCATGACCACTTTGCAGACCTCGTAAACATGAGGCACAGAGAGGTCACGGGCCAGCCTGGCACCTGGAGTTCTGTCCTGCCCCGGGGCCGGCTGGGGGTGGGAGGAAATGGACACAGGCGGGGGAGGGAAGACCAGGCCCTGAGAACCCAAGAGCTGGGGACCTGCGGGGCTCAGAGGCGGGGACTCGACGCCTCTCCGGCCTCGGTACAAACGGGGAAACTGAGACCAGTGGCCTTCACAGGAGAGGATCCATGACCCCACATGACCCAGTTCCTCCTGGGCAGTGCTAGGGGCTGTCCCTGCCCTGAGTGAAGGGGCTGCCCCTCTGTGCTCCCCCAGCACCTGCCGGGGACCGGGAGGCTCCCCCTCGACCTCGGTGTGTGGTGCACAGACGAATCCCCTCTAACTGGCAAGAACCCGGGGTTCTGTGGGGGCGTGGCCTCGCTGGACTCTGCAACGCCCCCTGTGCTCTGCTCCTTCTGGGATCCCTCCGGGGAGGGGGGGGGCAGGGGGGGCCCTCCCTGGAGCACCAGGGTTTTCCCCCCGAGGACCCCAGGGCAGCCGGAGGCCCGTCCCCTTCAGGGAGCACCCAGCGGGCACTGTCACTGAGGGGGTTGGGGACACCCCCGGCAGAAACCCACCCCCATCCCATGGCTCTGCAGGGTTACAGAACTTGAGCCGCGAGGCAGAAAACTGAGCTTTCCTTCCATTTAAAAAATACCAACACACACATACCCAGAAAATAATGTCCAACTTCTCTGCTAATTCCACTTCTTAAATATAAATATAAAGTAAGAACTGAAAGTCCCCCCCCCTACGCCCAGAGTAACCGCTGAGCCCTGGGGCATTTCCTCCTGCACTTTTTCGATACATGCTTTTTTCCTTTACAAAATCTCTACCCCCAAAATGGTGCCGTGGGTCTCAAACTTGCATTTCATCCGAGCCGTCCACCTGAGACCTCTTGCTTGCTCAGGATATGCGTGCAGAACGCATGGGCCGTAAGGCAAGGGCGACATTCCCGGTAACGTTGTGGTCTCCTCCTGTGTCCTCTCTTCCTGGTCGTTTCCAAGTGTTTCCAAGCATTCGCCGTCACAAACCACAATTCTAATGCACATCCCTGCTTGTGTTCTCATTGTTACCAGATTTATCAGCGTTAGGACTGAAATTGGAGGGGGAGTTCAAAGGGATGTAGAGTTTCTTTTCTTTTTTTAAAATTTTTTCTTTTAATGTTTATTTATTTCTGAGACAGAGAGAGAGCATGAGTCAGGGAGGGGCAGAAAGAGAGGGAGACACAGAATCAGAAGCAGGCTCCGGGCTCTGAGCCGTCGGCACAGAGCCTGACGAGAGGCTCGAACCCACGAACCGTGAGGTCGTGACCTGGGCCAAAGTCGGACGCTCAACCGACTGAGCCACCCAGGCGCCCTTAGAGTTTCTTTATTGAAATACGCAGCCCCCGCACTTGGCTTCATCACTAGTGGACGTGACCAATCGTCTACCACTTTGCCAGTTGTAAAGACAGTAGGCGTTTTCTTGTTTGAGTATCTGTTTGCATTTCTTTCAACATGAGTGACTTTAAGCTTCTTTTTTGCTGTCCCTTAATTGCCATTTGTATTTCTTCTTGCCTGAACTAATGTTCATTTCTTTGCCTGGCTTTCTGTATGGTTGTTTTGTGGGTTGTTTTTTTTTATTGATTTGTAGGAACTCTTTGTATAGGAAGGCTATGAATCCCTCTGTTACAGTGTTACAAATGTTTTTCTCCCCAGCTGTCTCACCTCATCTAACCTCAGCTGCGTGTCTGTTTGATTCAGAAGCATGTAGTTTTTATAGAGGCAGATTTGAAGATTTTTCTTTTTATAGATCTTGGCTCTGTACCTTTCCCACCCCTCAAGAGGGCAAGGAGGTGGGACGGGTACACGAGGCCTGCCAGTTTGGAGACTCTTCCAATCCTAGGAGTACAGAGAGTTCAGGTGAGTCCAAGCATCCGTCGCCCACAGATCCCGCCTCAGACACTCCCTGCTGGCCATTTGAAAACTCCTGTCTACACGAGGGCAAGTAGGAGCCAGGCCTGGGCCCAGATGCCTGGGAACCCACAGAGGGGTGGTCATCCCCTCCAAGAGGAAGAACCAGGGCCTGCCTCCCTCCCTGGGCCTCTTGGGACCTATTTGTGCAACCTTTTACATTTTCTTTGCAAACATGCAGTCAGGCCAATGTCAAGCCCCAGCCAGGAGGGAGCGCGTGTGGTTTAATTCAGCTTTGGGGGGGGGGCCTCAGTGTCCTCTTCTGCACGATGGGGCCAATCACAGCCCCCCACTCTTTGGGTACAGGAGATGCTGGGCATAACAAACTAGGGCACGGTGCCAGATACAAAGCCAGAACCCTGGTGACTCCACTGGCCTGCCCCTCCCGTAGAACAGGAGTAGACACCCACCTGGGACCCTCCCTTGGGCAGTCCTGGGCGCTGAACCCTTCATGTGGCTTTGGTCAAATGAGCGCATCCCTCTGTGCCTTGGTTTCCCCACCTGCAAAAAGGGTGTTCTAGTGGCCACCGCTGCCCAGGGCCGAAGTGAGATGCAGTATGGTGTGCACAGGGAAAGGGAGGTGTGAGTAGCTATTAGGGCCTGGAGGTGACCTCCCCGAGCCCTGATTTTCAGAAGGGGAAACCAAGGCCTGGGAAGGGCAGCCTCTGCCCCAGGCATACAGCCAGAACATGGCGGAGCCAGAATCTGAACCCAGATCTGTTGGCAAGCTGGGCCCGGTGGCTTCTGCTCCTTCCCTCCCCTGGACACCATCGCCCAGGCCCCAAACCTGGCCTTAAGAACCAGGAACCCCCCACACCACGCTGCCTCTGTCTTCACGGCCACCCTCCAGACCCACGAGCACCCGTTGCGCGCCATACCTCACGGAGTAAGAAAGCCTCGCGCCCCGCCCTTGGGGGACCCTAATCCAGTGATCACGGGAGCCAGTGATTACTCCACGGAGGAGTAACCGTAACCGGAAACTGCAAAAACTCCTACGAGAGGAGTGGGGCCTGGCTTGCTCTGGGAGGCTTCCTGGAGGAGGCGGCACCCAGGCTGAGAGCTGAAGGACGAGGAAGAGCTAGCCGGGCACAATGAGAGGAGCAGACGGCCAGGACGAGCTGTTTGGGGAGCCGCATGGGGGCTGGTGAGGCTGTGAGGTGGGGGGGTGGGCTGAGCCAGGTAAGGGAAGAGTCCATGTGGGGCCCCAGCTCCAGACAGGGTGGCCAGTACAGGGCGGGGGGGGGTGCTAACCACCAAGGGCTCCCCGTGGCCCTCAGCACACACCCAGGAAGCAGCATGCAGTCCCCACACCAGCTCCAGAATTACCCAGCAGCGCCTTCTTCCTGGTCACCCTCAGCAGCCTGGGCCTTTGAGGGCCAGCTCGCCCGTGTGAGCCCCGAGAGAGACCACGCTGCCCTCCTGGCTTCTTCCCAGAAGCGCCGGGTGAAACCCAAGCTCCTTGGAGTGGTGCGGTGCTGGCAGCAGGGAATGCCCTCCCCGCATTTCTGGAAGACGCCAGGAAGCACGGGGAACAGCTTGGCGGGGCAGGCGAACCCGGTGTGTGAGCCTTGCCAGCCTCGGGCTGGGGCCTGAGCCTCAGTTTCCCCAGCTGAGCCATGGGCTTGTGTGCGTCGCCTCATCTGTGAAGCTCAGGGGACCTGGAGAACGCCAGGAGAAGAAGCTTGCCCTTCGCGTGCCGGGGAGAGACAGGAAGGCCCCCTCGCTGCCAGGGGCAGGGGTGAGTGGGGCCGCCCCGTGGGTGGGTGCGTGGGCAGGTGGCGGGAATCCGGCCGGCTCCCTGTCCCCTGCCCACGCCCTGGTCCCCGGGAACTAGGACGAACAATGCCCATGGGGGCCGCCGAGGAGGCACCCCGTGTTTACACAGGCCACCCCGGAATGTGGCAGGACAGGCCCTGGGGGCCCCTGAGTCAGGAGCCGTAGGCACCAGGCCAGGAGGGGGGAAGGGCCGCCCTCCGCAGGTAGCACGGCTCTCTCGGAGGCGGAGGCGGCTGGGGCCCGGGGGAAAGAGGCTCGGTGTGGTTGGGTCTGGTCCGCAGCGGGGGCCCCACCAGGGCTCGGGGTTCAGTCCGGGGCTGGGGCTCAGCCCTGACGCATTCACCCACTCACCTGCTGCCCCTGTGCACAGCCCTCCGGCCGGGCGCTGGCTTCATCCCATGGGGCCTGGGCACGGACGGCACGTGAACTTCCCATGCCCCAGTCATTCCTGCCACCGGCGCCGAGATGTCCCTGCTCGGAGGGTGGCCCCGCACCCAGCGCCGATGGGTGGCTGTGTCCTCCCCCCCACCCCGTCAAGCCCCCCCCCCCCCCCCCGTCTGCTGCTCATTACCCCCACAGGCCAGCCCTTCTCTCCCCCTGATGTCTGTCTCCACCCCTCCCCTCTTGAACCGCCCGCCACAGGGCAGCCATAGGGACCACATCTCTCTTCTGCTCAAATCCCTGCCATGGCTCTCTAGTGCCCTCACCGTTAAGGCCCGACCCCTCTCTGGCCTTGGCTCCTTTGCTTTCCATTTCTCTGGGCTTAGGTCCCGTGGGCCTCGAGGGCTCCTCACAGACATGACACACGGCCCCATCTCCCAGCCTCTGCCCCTGCAGTTCCCCCACTGACTCTTCTCATCCTTCTGGTCACACCCAAGTGTCACTGCCCCGGGGACACACCCCAGGGAGGTCAGGGGCCTGTGGGGCACATAAAGAGCCCCTTCTGGATATTTGCCGATACCTGGCAATGGGAGGCATGAGGCTGGGGGGCTGGCCGCTCTCAGCCGGTTCCCAGCTCCCCTGGCCCCCTGGCTCCCCAAGAGGGGCTGGGCAGGTCACTGGGTCCCCTCCCTTCCTTGACCTTACAGCTTCCAGAGCCAGATTAGTCGTGCCTGGGGAGGGGCTAGAGCTATATCCCCGCCCCCCCCCCCTTACATCCAGCATAGCCAGCAGCTCCTTCCTCCTGCCTACCTCCAGGGAGGTATATCCAGGGAGACCCCCAGCCCCAGGCCCAACCATCAGGCCCTATGGAAGCCAACCTCCCTCCCAAAGCCAGGGAGAATGCACGAAGGAAGGAAGGAAGGAACCCTGACCCAGGTCCCCGGGGGAGGGGCGTCAGGGCGAGCATGTGGACGTGCCTGGGTCAGGACCCTCTGTAGGGGCCTGAATGGAGGAAGAAGCCCCCAACCTTTGTGGCCGTCATCACCCCTGTGTGAGTGTGCGCTGGGGATGGTGACTGGGCCGGGGGTCTGGCTTAAGTGACAGTGCCCCTCCATCCTGCCAGGGCTTCTGAACAGCAGGGAGGAGTGGTGGCGGGGGGGTGGGGGGGGGGTCTGCTCACACCCCAGGAGAAGGTACCCACTTTGGAGACAAATGAAAACACATGTCGGGAGGATGCCCCCAAAGTCCTAAAGTCAATTACATTCTCTCTGTGGACAACCGTGGCTTGTATGCCTTCTGTGTCTCTTCCGGAAGTCTCCACCACCATGCCTATGTTCTGTCCCTTATCCCCCCACTCGCTGGTGACAATCTGTTCTTGGCATTAGTTTTGCCAACCAGAAATAGGGTTATCTCCCCCAATGTGGGGTCCCCGGCCTGGGGTGTGGCTTGGGTGGAAGGAGGAAGCAGGTGGGGAGGCAGGGCTCCGGCTCCAGCCTGCCCAGGCCCAGCAGGCGAGCGCCCAGAGGAGAACAAAGGCCACAGGCAGGCAGGCAGGGGTGGGCGGGCTGTGGGCTGGCCTCAAGGGGCCCCTGGCACCAGCCACCCGCTGCCTGTCCTCATGCCAAGGCCTTGTAGGGCTCACCCAGGCCTCGGGGCTGGGCAGAGGTGGCAGCGTGGGGGGCCCCCGTGGACTGCTCCACCCAGTGACTCAGCCCATGCTGGGCCTCCCCAGGGAGGACAATGGTGGCTTGTGGGTGCCGGGAGGGCCTCCTGGCAGGTGTGAGCCCCAGGGTGGACCGGGCCCCAGGGAGGAGCTTTCTAAGCCTTGCTATCCTCATCTGTACAATGGGTTTAATCTCTCAGGCATGAGCACCTGACAGCCAAACATATGGATGGAAAGAGCCACATTTGGAACCAAAGGAGGACCTCTGATGGCCCATCTTGCCTCGGAGGGCAGGTGCTGGGCAGGGCACAGGCACCCCTGTGGCCCAATGCCTAGCACAAAGAAAGGCACCCAGTTGGTGCTCGATAATTGCATGGTCCACGAATGGATCTTCCCCCCCCACCTGCAGTGAGTGTGTTGAGGGCCACTCCAGGAACCTTAACCCCAACGCTAAGGGTTAGACCCTGAGCATTCTCGGGGAAGGGGGAACTGATGTACCCTGAGCGAGCCTGGTCCTCAAGAAACTCCCCGGGCTAGGGGGATGCCGGAGTAGGAACAGACTCATGGGGTCAGAGTCGGGCCACACGGGGCAGCTGGGGACTGAGGGGGCCACTACCCTGCCACAGACGCGGGCCCACCAGTGGGGAGAGGCTGAGGGATGCAGGCACATGGGCACCGACTCTGTACCCATCGCTGTGCCTTCCATTTTCCTGAGGGGGAAACTGAGGCCCAGAGAGGGTCAATAATTTGTGCAAGGTCACAGTGAGGCGGGAAGGAATGAGGAATTCGAACCCAGACCCCAAGACCCACACCTCCCTCTCCAGGCATGCGGCACAGGGAGCTTCTCTGAGCTAGAAAGGATCAGGGTGCCGGTCAGCCTACTTGGGGTGCAGCGTGAGGGGCCTGTGCCTTTACTAGGAGGCCCCTAAGCCCTCCCCTCCGCTCACTCCTCACCCTGGACCCCCTCTTTTCTTCCTGGGCCGGGAGCAGCACTGAACTGTGGTGATTTGGGGTTTCCAGGTGTGAGTGGAAAAACATGCCAGACAGAGGGCAGGGCAAGGACAACGGGGCCTGCCCAGAGGTGAAAAGGAGTCTGGCAGCTTCCAAACCAGCAAAGAGGCCCCTGGTGGCGAGAGCCCAGTGGGCCAGGAGGATGATGGCTTCTTCCCAGGCCTGGAAGGGAATGTGGCTTTCTGGGGACCCAGGAAGTCACCAGAGCTTGTCATATTTTCATTTATAATTTTATCATCCCCTTTCTGAAGGGTCTGTGGTCCTCAAAAGCTGAATTGCCCCTGGAGGCGGGAAGAGTTTCAGACCCCAGAAGAGACACAGCCCGCTGAGAACCAAAAGGCTTGCGTCCAGATTCCGTTTCACAGATGAGCAAACTTGAGAATCAGGTAGGCCAAAGCAACCAGCAAGTCAGAGGCACGCACAGTGCGGGTTCCCTGTGGGCCTCTCTGACCCTGAAACAGAGCTGGCTTCCATTGCTCTACCAACAAAATGGGTCCAAATCCTGTCCTCCGGCCATGGATGCCCGCTCTCAACAGCCAGCACCAGGGGCCAGCCCTAGGAACTGAGACACGACCCAGCCCAAGAGGCCGCGCGGGCGGCAAAGCAAACCTGACAAATAAAACCCCCACCCCCCCCCCCCCCACCATCGGTTCTCTAGGCCTAACGCTCCGAGAGTCCCACCTCCTTCTTCGCTAGACGCCGCGGAGGCGGGACAGGGGGCGGGGCAGCCCCAGAAATGGCCGACGAGCCCGCCAATCACGGCTTCGCGCCCTCCGATTGGCCACTGCTGCCGTGTCTTATCTTTCCATCTCACGGTCCCCGCCCACTTGCGTCACGGCCGTGTTCCATCCTGCGTGCGCCTCCGCGCTGGAAGATAGTCCCGGCCCCCTCCCCGAGCCTTCTGCTGGAGGCCCGACCGGGCGCCCCTGCTCCTAGAGCCCGGGCCTCACGAGCCCCAGCCGCTGCCGCGGGCGCGCTGGAAGGCGAGCCGCGGAGACCGGCGCGGGCCGA
>NC_064816.1:754271-778297 GCF_023721935.1 Panthera uncia | reverse complement strand
CGGCCCTGAAATCGGTTTCAACCACCCCACAAAAAAGTGCGGTTTCGTACTCCTCAACAAAGTCAGTTTCACACGCCCTGCGAGAGAGGGAGGACTTGGGGGAGGGGGTGCGCCGGGGCGGCCGTTTCACACCTCGCCCCTGGTTGGCAAACAAAGCGGGGGTTCCTCCGCTCCTGGAATTGGGTCTCCCTCGACCTTGGAACCCCCTCTCCCCCGCAGCCTCCGTGGTTTCCGTGGGGCCGCCGAGGGGCCCCGCGCTCTGTCCGCGGGACGACGGAGACGTATTCCGTTCCCTTCTCTGGGGGGGATGGGGCCAGGCAGGTGACTCTCCACCCCCGTTGTAGAGCGGAGGCCCCTGGGACCGTGCGGGGGAAACCCTGGTTTGGGGGACCCCCTCTCCACCTCCCTCCAGCGGGAGGCAAGGGATGTTTTCAAAGTTGCTTAAAAATAATTCCCGGATACGTCGTGACAATAAAACAACCTAGGATTGTTGTTTTTTTTTTCTCTTTTTTTGAGTTCTGTTGTTTTTCTGTGTGGGGGTAGGAAGTTAAGGGTGGAGGGAAGCTTTGTAGGTAGGTCTCTGCACAGGGCACCCCACCAAACTCCCTTGCCTTTTTTTTTGTTCGAGAGTTCTTTTTGCTTTTGAGTTTGGGGTAACCTGGTTTTCAGCACGCTGTGACAGCTGCTTGTTGGGGGGGTGGGGTCACAAAATTTCCCCTGGGATGCAGCCTGGGCCCCCCTCCCCCTTCCCTGGCGGGTGTGGGAGAGAGGTGGTGGGGAAGCCTGTGGGGGGGGGGGGGGGTGGAAAGGAGAGATGTGGGGAGAGGGGCGGGTTCTGGCCTACTGGGGAAGGGACCACTCCCACCCTGCATCCAGTTTAAAATTTGCAATCTGATTCCCTGGTGGTCTTGGAGGGAGTTTAGGGAGTGTGTGTTTGCAGGTTCCCGACCCCCACCCCCACCATCCTTCAGACTCCCTGAGGGCTCTGGGGAGAGGTCTCCAGGGGCCCAAACCCAGTCCTGCCTGCCCTGCCCCCACCCCCAGGGTCGTGAAGGGGCTCCTTCTGGGAAGACCCAAGCCCTCGGGGCCTTTAGAGGAAGGGCTTTTTAAATAGCTCCCCCGTTCCCCATCTGTCTGCCTCTTGTTTTGGTCACTCAGACCTCTTCTTTTTCTCTGTTTTTCTGTGCGTCTGTCTCCTCTGCTCTTGTAGGGCCGTCTCTAGGGCCGAGGTGCCCATCCTGCCCCCTGAGCCCACCATTGCCACTGGAGAATGAACCAGCCACAGAGGATGGCACCCGTGGGCACGGACAAGGAGCTCAGTGATCTCCTGGACTTCAGCATGGTAAGCCAGGGCCCTGCCTTCCTGGGTGCCTCCTCTGCCTCAGTGTGGGTCTGCGCACCCAGGGTTCCTGGGAAAGAAGCTTCCGCCAGAAGTACCCCAGCAGTCAAGGGCCGAGCCTCAAAGTTGGTTAGGCGGAGGGGTCTGGCGGGGGGCTGGTTGGGGGAATTGGGGTGCATTGGTTGTGGGTAAGCAGCGGCCTTGGTCTTCTGATCTGGAAAATGGGTGTGATCAGGGTTATTTATTCCAGCGTGGACTCAAAAAGAAAAAGGTGCCTAGCACCAGGTGACGGGTGTGGGGGCCCTTTCGAGTGAGGCAGGGACACGGGTGTTGGAGGTCTAAGACCTCGGTTATTCATCCGCGTGGCGGCTCGTGCGATGGTCGGTCGGGAGGGGAGCAGCGGGCAGGCAGTCAGAGATCTGGAGAGTGTGGGCGTCCCAGGGTAGCAGGAGCTGCTGCTGTCACTGCTGTCCTGGCTGTCACAGGGAGGCAGGCCCGGGTGGCAGTCTCCCTCACGCTTCCCGGAACGCCTGTGTCCTGCCTGGCTGGACGGAGTTTCCCAGGGGTGCTGGCTTCCCGACGTCACACAGCTCAGCAGGGCCCGGTGAGGCTGGGAGCCAGAGCTCCCTCGGTGACTGGAGCCGGGGCGCCTCGTGAAGGACCAGGGGGCTCCGTTTGCCCATCTGTGCAGTGGGCCACCTGTCCCAAGTGTCGGGGTGGCCAGCGTTTTCTTCAGAAACTCCGCACCGTGCGTGTGCGCACACGATTCATCTGTCCCGCTCCCGCACCTCCCAGGCAAGCGCCAGACTGATTTGAAACGTTGGGGGAGGGCGCTTTCAGTGTGAATTTGCTCCTCTGCCAGTACGAGGCCCCGGCCACTGAGGCCTGTCGAAAACAAAAGTCCCCAAACCGAAACGACACCAGCCATCCTGTGGAAAAACACAGCCCACGGGACAGAGGGGCTGCAGCTCCGGAAGGGCCGTACTGGTATTTTTGAGCCATTTTTAAGCCCCGTTTTATTTTTGCTTTCCCGGCTGAGTAACCTAGAGTGCGGTTCAGTTTTTTTCTTTTTTTTTTTTTTTTTTTTTTTTTTTTTGTTAAACTGACAAGTCACAGACTATTGGGCTGGAACAGACTGGGGTGGGGGTGGGCATGGGTTCAGACCTGGCCCCTTCGCCTCATCTGTCCAGGAGCCCCGAGCCCCTGGTTCCCCTGCCCCTTGTGCTTGGTGGGTCCAAACATCTCGCGCGCACGTGTTTCCAGCTCACAACACATTTCGCAGGTGAGGAAATTGAGACTGAGGGTCAAGGTGTTCTGTGCCAACCCTGGAGGGACCTGGGAGCTGGATTGCCATGCACCGTCCGTGCTGTTGCAGGGAGGGAGGCCTGGCCGGAGCACGGAGGCCGCTCCCCGGCTCATCTCCCACCTCCCCTTCTGTCCGTCCGGAGCTGCCCCCTCCCGCCTGCCTCCGAGAAACTGAGTTGATTTACATTTTTTAAAATAGCCGGGTTTAGACTGGAAGAGAAGACCTCCGAGGGGAACGCTCGCCGGGGCCGGGTCACGGGAAGTGGTGGGAGGGGCGGCCGTCAGAACGGGAGGAAGGAAGGTGGGAGCCACGGTGTTCCAGCGGGCGCCCCCCGAGCAGGCCGATGAGGGGTCAGGGCCGTGCCGTGGGCATCGCTCGTCCGGTGACGCTTGCAGAGGCCCCCGTGCGCCCACGGTGCCCTCGTGTGATGGGGTTTCCGCCTCCCACGTGCTCAGGGCCCTGAGTCCATCTCACGGAAGAGAAGGCAGGCTGCAGGGTACGAGGGGCCTTGTCAGGGCTGAATGGGTCCAGTGCCCCGGTGGCAAGTGCCACATCCGCGGAGCCCCCGGTACCCTAGAGGACAAACCAGACACTTGGCGTGGGGCCCCCCTTCTCCCAGGGGCTGGGTGACTTCCGGTCCTGGCTCAGGCCAACCCATCTCTCCTTGCAGGCCTCAGTTTACCCAGTGGAACGGGGCCTTTTCCGGGAGAACAGGGCCCGGGGGAGGCTGGGCCAGTTGAATGAGCACAGCCACGCCCCCAGGAGGGGGCGCAGACCCACTGAGAACCTGCTTCCCGCCAGGCTGCACGCCAGGCTCCACGCCTCCCATGAGGCTCTGCTCCTGAGCCCACCGGGGCCAGGTGAGCACGTGGTCTCCGTTTCCCTCCTGTAGAATGGGGCGTGGGGACAGGACCCCGCTTACCGGGGCCCTCCCCAGGCTTGCTGTGCTGGCCTGAGAGTCCTGCCCGCAGGCCCCCTGCCCTGACCCCCTGGTGGGTGGGGTGGGGTGGGAGGTGGGAGCATCAGCAGGTCCCCGATGAGCCCCTAGCCCTGATTCCACCCCCTCGTAATCACTCGGGCCCTAGGTGGAATCTAGAGAACCTAGACTCGGCGCAGGGATGGGACAGGTTTTGTTTTTGTGTGGCAAAGGGGTTTGTTGATGTTGGGTTTTCCTGGCTCATCTTGCTAAGCTGTTTAATCTCCAGGGACTTAATGCCGATCGGGTAAACGGGGTGGGGGTGGGGTAGGGGCCGGAGGCGCTAGGGAGAACCGCTCAGTCACCTGTGGGGGGGGGGTGCTGCAGCCTTTCCCACATCCCTCCAGCTTCCTGTCCTTTTGGGCCTCAGTTTCTCTTGATGCCTAGGCTGGTGATGAGGGCCCCGGTAGCCACTGAGTGCAGAATCTGGCATGTGGGGGACACTTGGCCCAGGCCGCCCTCCTCCCGCCCAGTGGCCGGGCTGCGTGCTGCTCAGGGTCAGGGGCACACGGGAGGTGCTTCCGGCCTCGGGGAAGGCCTGAGCTCCCCTGCGCCTCGCTGCCCCCACGCTCGTGGAGTGTGAATGATCTGGCTCCTTCAGGAGGAAACCTAAGGAAAACTTGGTGTCGTTTCTAAGGGCAGATAATTGCAGGGATCGGTGACGCCGGCCCCAAAACAAACTGCATAGACAGCAGAGCTTTGGGGTTTGTTTTTCTGGCGGTGTTTTTGTTTGTTTTTTTTTTTAAACGGTCATCTTTTAAGTAAACCCCCAACCCCGAATCGAGGCGTGTGCTCCCCTAGCCGGGCGCCCTGACAGCTTTGAAACCCTACCAGATCTCCGTCGCTGGCACGGGCTGTGCCTTCGGGCTTTGCTGGAAGGGCCTTTTCTGCGTGCAGTGTGGGCCTTCTGCCTTCTCTCCCCTGGGGTCTCCCGTGGACGGCCCAGCCCCCACACTCACCTCTCTCTCTCTTCCCACAGATGTTCCCGTTGCCGGGGGCCAGCGGCAAGGGCCGGCCCACCCCCCTGGCTGGTGCCCAGTTTGGAGGCTCAGGTAGGACTCCGCTGCCTCGGGGCGGCACAGGGCGGGGGTGCGGGACCAGAGCCACTCTCAGACTCGGAACCACAGGAGGAGGTGTTTGGGGGCGGGCCGCTGGGGGTGGGGGGCCTGTGTTCCAGTGGGGCACACGTGAGGTGAGGACTGGAGCCTCCCAGGTCCCCGTGGCCTCAGTGGGCCTTGGGTCTCCAGTTGAAGGGGGAAACTGAGGTCCAGAAGATACGAGACACGGAATCGAGGTTTTGTAAATCTTGCTCACCTTGTGAGTCCAGAGAAAGGCCCAGCTTCTGGCTGTTTTTTTTCCAAGCTCGTGTTACGAGTCTCTCGTATACAGGATCTGACGCTGGGGTGACCAGCCATCCTGCCGAGGACCCAGGGGTGTTCCCGGGATTGGGGATTTTGAGTATTCAGACTAGGTCTTTGGCAAACCTGGATGAATTGGTTACCCTCCCCGGGCACTGAAGGCCCCTGACGTGGTTGCGGGGAGGGACAGACGGTTCTTTTCTGCTCAAGGAACACACAGGAGGGGTCAGGGAGGAGACTGTCTCAAAGCCAAGGTGGTCGGGGACAGTCTCTAAGGAGGTGATGTTTGAGCGGAGACCAAAGGGTTCAAGGCAGAGGGTACAGGTCTTGCAAAGGTCCTGGGGCAGGATCTGGGTTGACGTGTTAGAGGAAGAGAGAAGGGGCTGGTGCAGGTTGTTCAGGGACTTTGGGGTCTCCGGGAGGTCTTGAGCTTTTGCCCAGGAGGTGGGAGCCATGGAGGGCTCTGGGCAGAGAGTGATGCCTTGTGCACGTTGAGGAGTCTACCCTGTTTGGTGGGATTTGGGGGAGTCCTTCAGGGAGATGAGAGGACTTGGGCAATTTGGCCATCTTTCTGGGGTCTCAGGATCGGGACTGTGTCTTTCTGTGACTCTGGGATTTGGAATAGAAGATTCTTTCTTGGAGCCGTCCGTGAATTCCATCGGGGCATCCCGTGTGCTTTGGCTGGAGGAGGGGGTTTTCAAGGGTGGTTTGTGCTCAGCCTCCCCCCCCCCCCCCCCACGAAGGGAGGGACATCGTGCTGTGTCCTCCCATCCCCCGCCGGTGCTGGCCTTCCCCTCTGCCTGAGGAAGTGGCTGCAGGGCTGGACAGAGTCCTCTCTGGGATACGGAAGTCCCCACAGGCCATCCCGCCCCCTCCCCCTAGAAACCTCTCCCAGGAGCCGGCGTGCTACCCTTTCTCTGCTGGGGGCACACGGTCAGGCCCTGGGGGCCTCCTGGGAGGAGATGCACGGCACAGGCACGTGCCTTCGTCCTTCCCCTCCCCCAGGCCGCTGCCCCCGCTGCCTTTTCTCTTCAGTGTCTCCTTGGACAGCAGCCCTGAGTCCCCGAAGCCGAGGGGCACCTCCAGGCTGGCCTGCCCTCTGGCCCTGCCCCGACCACTTTGGACGGGGATGGTCTTGCCCCGTCTCCCCCCGCCCCCTGCCCTGGATGGGTGTCGTGTGGTTGTTCCGGCCCGAGCCCTCGCTTCAGCGGGCACCAGGGCGTGGGACGGGGAGCCCCAAGACCCGAGCTTCAGGGCCGCTCCTCACTGCCGCCCCAGGCACAGGACGTGCTGTGTCACCTGTGGTGGGCGGCATGACTGAGCCTCAGTTTTCTCATCTGTTACAGGACATCTGCCTGTGGCCAGATGATTCAGTGAGCTTGTGGGCGTGAGTGCTTTGTAAACAGGGATGGGGGTGTGTCTTGGGACCCTCTGGGCCCAGGACCGGGGGGACCGGGGAGCCGGAGGACCAGGGGCCGGCCCCCACCGAGGCTTCTCCCTGCTGGCGCTGGAGGCCCGGGAGAGGGGCGGGTCCCCCTCTGTCGGGAGCGGGGGTGGGGGGCCCGGGTGTGTGCTTGCAGGGGCTGCCAGCGGCTGGTGGCGCGCCGGCCCCGTGCCCCTTCCGGTCCTGCCGCCTCGTCCTGGTGTGGCAGCGGTCCGTGGTGCCGGCCTGGTGGGAGGCCTGTGAACGTGGCTCAGGTCGAAGCTGAGTGGTTGAGGAGTCCGGCGGCAGCTGTGTTTGGGGGTCCGTCCGCGCAGTCTTTGTTTCGAAAAAAAGAGGGAAGTGGAAACAGCCTACCGGAGGTGGAATTTTCTGGTTAGGATCCGGGTGGGAAAACGCCGAAAGGGCGAATACTTGTGTTGGCCCCCTTGCGGGAAGGCCTGGGGCGAGAGCTCTCTGGCGCCAGAAACCGGGGGCCCGGCCGCGCGGGGCGTCAGGAAGTGCTTGCTGCCGGGCAGGGGACAGCTCGTTCCCGCGTGGCTTCCCTGGCTTGCTGCTTTGCGCACTTGGGGACAGAACACGCGCTCAGGGTAGGTCTCCGGCACTCGGGACAGACGCTGCGCACCAGGTCCCGGTGAGGGCTGCGCCAGCACTGGCTGCCGAAGGTGTCCCTGGTGAGCTCCCGGCGAGAACGTCCGTCCGGGGCCCTGCGCTCAGCCGGCACCGTGCTCAAAGCTCTCCGGCCTGGTAGGCGACCAGGAATCCGCCGTTTCAGTGGGCGTTTACGTGATTAAAGACGGTTGGCTGGCCGACTTCTCAAAAGTGTGTTGGCCGTGAGTTCTTACTTGATGAATTTTCCGTTACTGTCTTGAGCCCTTTCGGGAATCCATCACCTGTTTTGAAGTCCTCGTCGATGGACAGGAACTTGCGAAGACCTGTCCCGGGGGTCGAGGGCAGCCCTCTCCCCCCGCGGCGACCTCGTCCGTGGTGCGGGAGCTGACCTCGGTACCGCGCGGCGGCGTCCGGTCTCCTGTGCTGTGCACGCGCGTGTCTGCACAGGTGTGCGTGGGGGTCCTGTGCGCCTCACCCCACGTGTGGCCCGTTGACCCACCGCCTGTCCCCACTGCAGTGGTGACACCTGACTTACCATCATCCGGCTCACGGTTTTGTCACGTTGAGAACGTCGTGTACGCGAAACCGTACGGCACGGAACCTTCTGAGAGTGGCTTTTTTTTTTGGCCGAGCGGGATTCCCCGGAGACCCGTCCAAGTTGCCGGCCGCATCACTTCCTTCTGTGTTGTTGCCCGACCAGCGGGACGCCGGCAGCGGTGACGCGTGTTGGTGACGACAGCCTTCGGTGGTTTTTGCGAACTGCGCTCCGGGCGCAAAGCCTGGACCCTGTGCGAGTCCTCACAGGGAAGCTGAAACTCCAAGGGTATTAACCGTCCCGAGAAACCGCCCAGCGCGGCAGCTTCCTTCAGCCCTGCCCTGTGCTGCTCTTGGGATTTGCCAGAGTTCTTTATGTAGGAAGGACGTCGGTCTTTTGTGACCGGGGCTGCAGCTTTTTTCTTAATTATGCCTCGCTAACGGTGGAGAGTTTTAGCGTGTCTCGGTGTTCTACGGCTATTTTTACGTGGTCGGATCTTGTTCGTTTACGGGGTCCTACCCTGGGTGCCACTTCTGAAAAATCCTTAGATGACGCGGTCCAGTCAGCAGTGCAGACGTGAGGGTCGGGGAGGCGCCTGCTCCTTGCTGGGTCAGGCAGAGGAGTGTGTGGGAACGCTGGGGGAGGGCAGGAAAGCTTCTGGCCGTCCTGGGTGGAGCACACACGCGAAAGTGGGCGGTTAGTGATCTAGCTTCCCAGCCGTGTGCACGCGTGGGCTCACCTTTGGGACTGCTCATGACAACCCGCCCCCCCCCAGCCCTGGTCCTGGTCCTGGTCCCGGTCCCGGCCCCGGCCCCGGCCCCGGCCCCGGGCCACTGATGGAGAGGCTGGCAGAGGGCACATAAGAGCTTCCGGGTAGTTCCGAGGAGGGCCTGTCCTTGGTAGAAGCACGTGCCCTCGAAAGGCCGGGCCCGGGACATCCGGACCACACGCCCTTTATGAAGATTGACCACATACCGGTCACAGTGCAAAATCTGACGAACGAGAAAGAAAGACGGGAGCACAGACCGTGTTCTGTGGTAACAGGGCAGTGAAATGAGAAGGACACAAAAGGCCGGGAAGTAGAAACGGCCTGGCCGCGTGGAGAGGCCGAAATTCCTTCGAACCTACCTGTTGGGTTAAAGCCGGCGCTCAAACCCGCAGGTGGGGTGGACTCGCGGGCGCGGCCACAGTCGTGCTCGGGGGAAGGATCACTCGCCAGGACAGATCAAGCGGAGAGAAGCGTGTTGTGTGTCAGCGGGAGACTCGGGCCCAGGACGCCTCAGGGTGGTTGGAAGGGCGCGTCCTCGGGTGCGGGCGGGCGGGCGGGGCAGCCGTGAATGGTCTGTGGCCGCCCGGTGCTCCCGGGGTGCTCCGGTCCCCCCTCAGCTGTGCCTCCGCAGACTCTCGGGAATAGTCCCTTCGCGCCCGCTCCCAGCCCACCCTGTGAAACTCACGGAGACTCTGGGAGGAGCTGTCTCCACAGCACTGTTTCCCGGGTTCCTTCCCCGTCCCTGTAGGTTTTTTGTGTTGACCCTTAGGGCTTTAAGAATAAACCTTGGAGGTTCGCTCGGGGGGGTCTCAGTCGGTCGAGCGTCCGACTTCTGCTCAGGTCACGATCTCTCATTACGAGTTCGAGCCCCGCGTCAGGCTCTGTGCTGACGGCTCGGAGCCTGGAGCCCGCTTCCGATTCTGTGTCTCCCTCTCTCTCTGCCCCTGTCTCGCTCGTACACGCGTGCTCTTTCAAGTATAAAGTAAATAAAATATTAAAAGAAGAAAATAAACCTTGGGAGCCGAAGCATGGGGCGGTTGGTTCTTGTATACTTTTGTTTTCCCGCCCCTGCTCCTCCGGTGAGGGTCGTCGAGGTGTCGGAGAGGTTTCCGTGTTGTTTGCTTCTACCGGGTCGACACCCCTTAATGATTTGCAGTTTTGCCTGGGTTTGGTTTTCTGGGTTCAGTGGGGCCATCCTCCGGCACCTGCTGTCGGCTTGTCAGCGGGGCCGGGTCTGATGCAGGCTGTGGCTCTGAGATAGGTCTTCCCGTGTGCACACGGGTGTGTGTGTGTTTATCAGTCTCAGGGCGTTTCCTTCTGGTCACACGTGGCCATCCGTGAGTGTGGTCAGGGCGTCGTGGTCCGGCCCTCGGCGGTCCTCCTCTGCCATGTCCTGGCACTGTCCTCGGCCCTTTTTTTCCCCTGGGACGTTCCTCACTTTGCCCATGTCCCCAAGGTGCGTGGGGCCCGTGCCTGGACCCGGCTCGGGAACAGTCTCCGATGGGCGGGACCGCGGGCGCTGGGGAACCACCCTCCGCCCTCTTTGCCTTGGATGCTTTCTCGAGCCACGTTTGGCCCTGCAGCGATGGGCCTGTTGAGGTTGTGTCCCTGCCTCCTGTCAACTGTGGCGTTTTCTCAGGAGAAGATCTCACTTCGGACACGTTTGAAGGTGGCTGACGCATTAGCCTTCCGGGAGCCGCGCGGCCACGGGTCGTGGTGTGTGGGGAGGCGGGCCACATCTTGGTTCCCAGCCTGCTTGGCCTTCCTTCTCGTTCTTCGTCCTCGGTTAAGCTGCCTCCTCTCTCGTCGTGTTCCCTTTCTTCGGACTTGGTTCTGCTGTCAGACTGCTCTTCTCCCCCGGACTTCTTCCCCTCCCCCGCTCGCTGTGTGTGTGCGCGTGCGCGTTCGTTCGCTGGCCACCGAAATGCATGTCTCGTTACTCTTTAGACCCACTTGTCGTTTGTCTGGAAGAGGTGGTCGTGGCGTCGGGCTCCCGTGGAGACCTCTGGCTTCCGGGCAGGGAGCGGGTGTTCGTGCCGCGACTGCCTAATGCGAGGTTGCCGGTGCTGTGCCGGGTGTGGCCGGAGCCTCCCGTTCTTGCCACGGCGGCTGCTCTGTCGTCCTGCTTCGCGGCCTAGAGGTGTGGCGCGCAGCCCGATCGTGGTTTCCACGCGTTTCGCGTCCAGGACCAGGTACGGCGCCGGCTTCTCCGGCGTCCGTGGGTCGGGCCCGTGTGCGTGCTGGCCGCCGCGAGGCACGGCCCGTGGAACTCCCTCTGTGGGGTTTTCTTGGGCGATCCGGCCCATCCTCCAGGAAGGCGCCTTGGAGCCAGGCTTCCCCACGCGCGTCCCGACCCCCCCAGGTGGCTCTGCCTGGCGCGTCCGCTCTGTGCTCCGCGGGTCCTCCTGCCCTGGTGCTCTCTCCTTGCCGTGCTCCTGGCGGGCGTGTGCCTTCTGGAATTGGCTCTGGGAGGTCGCGCCGTCTGCGGCCCCGCAGGTGGCTGTTCCAGGGTTTATCATGTAATACCGCGGCAAAGCTCCCGTTCCCAGCGGGGAAACCGGACGCCCTGTCCTGTGGGGCTGCCCGGCCGTCGGGGCGCTGACCCTGCCGCTTGGGCTCTTCATGCCCCCGCTTCCCCACCCGCGAGGCCGGGAGGCGGCCGCTGCCTTTGAGCGGGTTCGCCTGGCTGACGGCCGCCCGCGCCCATGTCTCTGGGGCCGCCCTGGCCCGTCTTCTGCGCTCAGGACCGTGTGTGCGGTGCTCATCCCCGTCCCGTTTGGGGTCCTCCGCGAGCCCTCGGGGTCCGGGCCCAGGAATGCTTGGTCGGCTGCGCCTTGGAGTCCGGTGTCGCGGAAGGCCAGCTCTGTGGGCGTGGGTCTCCCGCCACGTCCCTCCGTGCGTGGTCCCCGAGCCCCGTCTCTCCTGCCCTCCCGCGGCGTCCTTCCCGCCGCTGCCGCTGCCGCTTTGCGGGCTTTCTGTCTCCCTGAAACCTCGTCTGCACGAGCCGCGCCAGCTCCGGCCTTCCCTCGAGGGTGCCTCGTGGCTGGTGCTGACGTTGCGGATCTTCCGGAATCTTGGTCTTTCTTCCGTGTTCCACGCGTGTCTCTGTTTTGTCTCCGTTTCCCGCACGGAGGCCCCAGGTTAGGGAGGTTCTCCCGTCCCCACACTCGGATGCACCATGGGTCCCCCTTGAGCCTGAAGCAGGACGAGGGTTCTTCCGTTAGGAGTCGGTCACGGGTCTGAAATCCACGGGGGGCCCAGTTTCTGCAGTTGGGGGCCCCGTTTCCCCTTGTATCACATGACGAGTGGGATCCACAGGAGGGCTGCGGGCTGCTGGGGCCGGGGGTGGGGGGCAGAGCCCCTGGCTTGGGGGTCCTCCTGGTCTTGGAAAGGGTGGGGCGTGGCCTCAATTCCCTGTCTGTCTCCGATCTGCTTGCTCACGGGTTGTGAGCAGGGGCCCCGCTTTCCTGCCCCCACTCGGGGCACCTGCCCCCAGCCGCTCGGAACCTGGTGCCTCTGGTCGGAACGTCAGTGCCTGGGGTGTGCACGCTGCTAGGCTCTCCTGCTGCTGCTGTTTTCCACGCTGTGTCTCCTCCTTTCCAGAACAGAGGGGGGTGGGGGGCGTTAGGTGGCCTCCGGTCGTGGCCAGCCCTGGAGACCTTACTGAAATGTGAAACCATGCAGCCCAGAAAACCAAGCGTTCCTGCAAATGAACAGGGCAAAGGATGAAGCAGAGGGCCCGGAACGCGGAGGCTAAGCGAGCCTGGGTTCAGGGCTCGGGCCGCTGCGCCCCTCGCAGCTTTCCTCCAGCTCCAGGATGACACAGGAATTGAAGGGTTAGCCCCCAAAATCCCAGGAAGAGAGGCCTCCCCTGGCTCGTGGGAGTGCACGGCCCCAGTCTCCAAATCCAAATTGGTGTCGGTTTTGCCCCCACACGAGCCCCTCGGTGCTGCCCGACGAGCCCCCGGCTTGGGAAGGTTTTGATGGTGAGACAGAAGGGCCCAAGGGGGGCTGACGGGCCCAGCGTGCACCGGCCACCTGGGGAGCTGGAGAGGGCGAATTTCCCGAGCGTCTGCCAAGTGATGGTTCTTAAGGCGTCTTTTTTTTTTAGGTTCATTTAATCTGAGAGCGAGCGCAAGCAGGGGAGGGGCAGAGAGAGAGAGAGAGGGAGAGAGAGAATCCCAAGCAGGCTCTGTGCTGACATCGCAGAGCCCGACACGGGGCTCAAACTCAGGAACCATGAGATCGTGATCTGAGCCCAAGTTGGATGCCTGACTGACTGGGCCCCCCGGGCACCTGAGCTGGGCTGACGACCACCTGGGTCTTGCCTGCCCCAGGCCCCAACCTCACGCCCGGTCCCGACATCTGTGGGTCAGGCTTCTTTGTACAGAGTAACCAGCTTCAGGAATCTTTCTTCCTGCTGGGGTTGGCTGAGCTTCTCCATAAAGGGCCAGCAGCTAATCTGTTCTGTCTTTGCAGGAACAAACAGGCGTGGTCACGTGTCAGTAAAACTTTATTTACCAAAAGCAGGCGGAAGGGGTTTGTGGGGGTCCCTGGGTTGCAGGATGCCACCCCAGTTTCTGGGGAATCCAGCACATGCCATGGGCCACTGGGTCCCAACCAGCGCTGCCGCCCCGTGTCGCCAGGTGGGGACCAGGGTGTGCCAAGGGCCCACCACGCCCCCCCCCCCCCCCCCCCCAGCGCTTCCGGTCCCCTGTCCTCAGAGCAGCCCAGGCAGGTTAAGTGGCACTTCAGGCCCGAGACGTGGCCCTGGCGGGGCACCCCTACCCTCAGCTCTGTCCCATCCCGCTCCTGCTCTAGTCTGAGGCAGCCTCTTGGCCCGTGCAGCCTAAAAGAAAAAAGGCATAAAAAAAATTGCACTCTGACAGCAGCGTGTTTTATTCTATTAGTACGTTTTAATTAGAACACGAACGAGGGGTGTTATGAATATTCATGATGATTATTAAAGTGTATGATTAATCACGTGCAGTGGGGGAGGGAGGGGCCGTCCCCGTTTTTGTCACCTTTAGAAGAGGGGAGGCCAGCGGCCCATGAGGGGTTTTTCCAGAAAGGACAGAACAACACCCATTACCTCTGCCGGGAGCTCATGGGCTCTGTGGGTGCAAGTCCCTGGGCAACGGGTCCTGGGGTGCCCCTCAGGCTGCCGGGCTTCGCGGGGGCTGGGCTGTGGGTGCCGAGGCTGTTTCCTCTGACGTGGTCTGCTGTGGTCTCAGATGTGGCCTCCCTGCTCACTGTTGTGGGGTCTGCTGCCTCCAGGGGCACGTTGTGGATGCCCCGGCGGGTGAGGGCTGCTCCAGAAGGGGTGGGTAACAGGCAAGTGGGTGCAGAAGGAAACTGAGGCTCGGGCTGCTGGCACTTTGCCCAAGGTCGCCCTGCCTCACCGGCCGCTCTGTTCCCAGAGCCCAGGTAGGGGTCCGGGACCTCAGGTACAGACCCTCAAACCTGGTGGCAAACGCTGAATAGACCCCCGGGCCGCGGGAGCCCCTGTGGGTGTGCCCCCACCCCCCACCCCAGCTAAGGCAGCCCCCCACTGCAATCACGTTGGAATTTTTTGATTAGAAAATAAAACGTATGTGGGCTATATGAATATTCATTAGGCTGAGGGATTAATATGCATAATTATGCAAATCCAATAGCAATTAAACACCAGCTTGGGGAGAGATGATTAACACAAAGGCACCGCAATAGGATGAAATTTGAAAGGAGTTTCTGGTAAAGACGAGCGCGGGAGGGTGGGTGGGCTGGCGGAAGGATCCGGGCTGGGGTTCCTGCAGCCTCCCCCAGAGTCCAGCTGTGTCGGGTCCCGGGGCCATTGAGGTGGTTCTCCTGGCTGAGACTTAGGGCCTGGGCACAAACCTCCACCCCGTCACCCTCCAGCCTGACTCGGGTCCTGCGGAGTAGGGTCTGTTCATACTCCTCCTGTTTACAGAGGAGGGAGACTGAGGCACGTGTAAAGAGTGGTCCTGGGGCCAGTCTGGGGGCCCCCAGACTTCTCTGCATGTGTTTGTCAGGCAGTGAGCTTTAGAGCCCCGGTCCTTAAGGGTCTGTGCCTACTGGGTGGTGCCTGGGAGTGTTAGGGGAGATAAGGGTCCCGCCCCCCCCCCCCCCCCCCCCCCCCCCCCCCCCCAGACCCCGGTCCCCTGTCTCTCTGGCTAACCCCCCTGTGCCGTCGGCCTCGGGGGTCCACCGGGCTGGCAGCAGCCCCTTGTCTCTGCCCGGACCTAACCGGGGCTCCACTCCACCCTTAAGGGGCTGCCGGCCTGTGTCTGGAAGGCATTCGGTGGTGGCTGTGCTGTTGTTTCCACCGAGGAACGGCCCCCTCTCCTGAATTGTCAGTGGTGGGAAGGGAGAGACTCCTGCTCGCCTGAGATCAGAGGTTATCTGTCACTCTTCACCCGTTCACTGATGTCCTCGTGAACCTTTCTTCAGGGTCAGGAGGGACTAGCAGAGGCCCCGGTCCCTTGGGGTCAGGGCTGGGCCAGAGGGAGAAAGTACGGGCTGGAGGGAGGAGGCTCTGAGAGTGAGGGCCCTGCCCGGGGCGGGCATGGTGGCTGGGGCCTTGATGGACGGGTAGGAGTTTGCCAGCAGAGCTAGCTGGTGGAATTAGTCTGAACTGTGGGTCTGAAGGTGTGCTAGTTGCCAGGACGACCGGGGCGCTTCCCACCAGTGGCAGTTGTTTCGTTTTTTTTTTTTTTTTTTTTTTTTTTTTTTTTTAAATTTTTTTTTCAATGTTTTTTAATTTATTTTTGGGACAGAGAGAGACATAGCATGAACGGGGGAGGGGCAGAGAGAGAGGGAGACACAGAATCGGAAACAGGCTCCAGGCTCTGAGCCATCAGCCCAGAGCCTGACGCGGGGCTCGAACTCACGGACCGTGAAATCGTGACCTGGCTGAAGTCGGACGCTTAACCGACTGCGCCACCCAGGCGCCCCATTTTTTTTTTTTTTTTTTTAAAGTTGTTTCGTTTTTTAAGATTTCATTTTTAAGAGAAAGCACACGCATGTGCACACAGGTGCAGTAGAGGGGCAGAGAGAGAGAGAGAATCCCAAGCAGGCTCCGTGCTCAGCTCAGGGCCCGACGCCGGGTTTGATCCCGGGACCGTAAGGTCACGACCTGAGCCAAAATCCAGATTCGGACGCTCGACCAACTGAGCCAGCCAGGCGTCCCGTTAGCAGTTTAAATAGCGGCAGAGCTGGGGTTGGTAGGGCCAGATGGGCTTCAGCCCAGGCTGGATCAGGAAGGGCCCAGAAGCCCTGCCGAGTCAAATGAGGGCTTGTCCCTGAGGCGGTGGGGACCAAAGCCGCGTTTAGAGTTGAGCGGCGGCGACGGTGACCCTGACTCTCTTCTCTTGCCCTGCAGGTCTCGAGGACCGACCCAGCTCGGGCTCCTGGGGCACCGGCGACCAGAACAGCTCCTCCTTTGACCCCAGCCGGGTAAGGAACCTCTGTGGGGCCTGAGGCCTGGCTTTCTCCTCTTCAGAGTGGGGAGTATATGGGAAACTGAGGCTCACGGGGAAGTCACGTGCCAACCTGGTCTCCTGTGGCTTTGGGCTCAGACACGTGGGTTCAAGTCCCAAGTCGGGCACTCACTAGCCGCCTGCTTCCCCTCACGCCCGCGTGTCTCTCCACAGGCCTACGGCGAAGGCACGCACTTCCCTGAGCCCCACGACAGCCTCTCTCCGTCCACATTCCTGGGACCTGGGCTCACGGGTGAGTGTGCCACACGGTCCCCTCCCCCCGTGCTCGAGTGTGGCCCCCGGGTGTGGCCAGCACACTCCAGGCACCGTGCTGCAGGGGGCTCTCCTGGCGCAGAGGACGCAGGTGGTTATGGCCCGGTGCCCACGGGAGAATGGGCTCGGGGGTCCTGGCAACTCACGGAGGTGGTCCCTCCCCACTGGGACCCAGGGGGGTACTGTCCCCTCAGTGTCCCGACTGTGGGATTGGGATGCTCACAGAAGCCCTCCGTACTGGCCCCTGGGACCCCCGGGGTCCGGGTGGACGGGTGGCCGTGCACGTCCCCACGACAGGGTGCGCGGCGCCTGTGGAGGGAGTGGGGGGCAGCGTCCGAGGACACGCTGTGCGGCGGGAGTCTGCCCGTTTCCCAGACCGGGAGGGTGGAGGCTGGCCCAGCACGTGGCCTCGGGTGGCCTGTGCACCTGCCGGGACCCCGGTTCCCTTCTGCCTGTTCCTTCCTCCCGCTTCTTCCTGACGTGGGCAGTTTCCCACGGCCAGGCCTGGTCACCAGGGCCCAGAGCCCAGCTGTGTCCCAGGCCCAGCACGTGGCACCCAGGCCGCCCTGGGCTTCATGCTGTCGCTGTCAGCCTGGTCCCGGCTCCGCAGTGAGGCCGCGGTCCTCCCACCCTGATGTGCGGGCCCAGCGCACAGCTTTAGGTCCCTTCTCTGGGCCCCCGGGGCTCGTGGCCACACCTCTCCAGCCTCGTCCTGCCTCCCAGGAAGCCCCTGTTTGGTGCCTGCTGTACGCAGGGCCCGGACCCCAACCCGCTCCTGTTGCAGGGGAGTTGAGAGTCTGGGAGGGAAGCCGCCTTCCTGGGCCAAGCCCAGAGCCGTGGCCTTGTTGCCCTGCTGACCCCGGGGGCACGGGAGCCAGGGCGCCACCGTTTACTCCCGGGACCGGGACAGACCCCCTCTGGCCTCTTGGGTCTTGGGGAGGTGGGACTGGGGACATAGCCCGTGGGGCATCCCCCCAGCAGCACCTGCTCCAGGAGCTGGGCTGAAATTGTAGTTCTGTATAAAGGAACTGGGGAACGTTCTCCTGTAGCTTGAGAGGAAATCCAGTAGTCGGCTGAGCACTTGAATTCCTCACTCACGTCAAGGCAGGTTACGGTCTCCACTCAGTCGTCACCAGCGCCCAGCTTCAGCCTGAATCAGCTTTAAGGGGCTCGGGTCCTGATCAGCCTGGGCCTCTGCCTCCGCGAGGCCAGGTCAGTAGTAGGTCCAGGCCTCCGTTGACATTGGTACCGTTGGGCAGGCTGCGTCCCCACAGGTCCGGGCCTTGCCTGCCCACACAGGGGCCGCCACACGCTCTTCAGGAGCTTGGGTGGAGCCCAGGGCCCTGGTGCTGAACCTCGCGGGTGCACGGGACCCCGGCCTGTCCCCTGGGAGCCCAGCACCCTGTGGAGTGGATGCCTCGGGACCGTGAATGGAGAGAACGGAGGCCAAGTGCAGATCCCTGCCGTCCCCCCTCGGGGGCGGCACATGCGAGGGCCCCCAGCGGTTCGCCAGATCCTCTGCAGGTCATCTTGGGACGGTGTCTGTCCAGACCTCTGCTTGTCCCCGAGCCTGACGGGGGGACCAGGGCTCCTCCAAAACCCTCTTGGTGTTGCGCACTGATCCAGTGACTGCTGTGTGCAGGCACACGCCTGGCGGTGGGTCAGCCGTTGGGACACGCCGTCCCCGGGGTCAGCTCTGAGTGAGTCTTTTCTCTTCCAGGCAAGGGCAGCGAGCGGAGCGCATACACTGCCTTCGGTAGAGATGCGGGTGTTGGCGGCCTGAGTCAGGTGAGGTCTGGGGCCAGGGCCCCTCTGCTGGGCCCGCTGCCGTGCAGAGTGGAGCAGGGGGCTCCCGTCACACGTCTGCCCCACCGTCCCCCCCCCCCCCGGGGCTGTGACTGTAAACAGACACGTCACGGACCTCTTCTCCTCTGCAAGAGGTTCCCTGGTTGAGCCGAGAGCCGGTCGGCTGCAGCACGGCCAGACCCCGGGAGGCCGGCAGGCTGGGCGTGGACCGGGCGAGGGGGTGCCGGGGAGGCCGCAGCCCCTGTCCCGTGGCTCCCCGACCTGGGGCGGTTAGTCTATAGGGCAGCAACGGTTTCGGGGGTCACCGTGCACGGCTGGAGGGTCTGAGAGACATGTGCCACCCCCAGGTCGCGGGCGGGGACGCTGAGGCCGGCCGGCAACCCGCCCCCCACGCCCCCCTGCCTCCCAGGCTGGCCCTGGGTCTCCCACAGCCTCCCAGGGAGCCCCCGGCGCAGGTGAAAGCCCCACCACGCTGACCTAGCTGAGAGGCAGGGCGGCGGTGACCAGCCCCCGTGTCCCAGCGTGGCCCCCGGCCTGGGACTCCTCCAGCTCGGTGCGGCCGGGCCTTGTCCCGGTCGGTGCCGCCTGTCCACGTGCCGTGTCCCCTCAGGAGCGGTAGCGGGTGCAGCCGTTGAGGGCCAGCCGGCTGCTGGGCCCCGTGCGCTGTGGGCGCAGCCAGAGTGCCCGCCGTATAGACAGGAAGGGTGAGGCGTGGAGCGGCCGCTCACCTGAGCTGCGGAACCGGCTTGAACCCTGGTCGTTTCTGCCCTTGAGGAAAGGAAGTGTGTTTCAAATTAACACACGCAAAACGAAGCCGGGTACCTTTAAAAAAACAAAAAACGCGCAGAGCGAAGCCACCAGGTTTCTCTGACGCCTCGACGCCCGGCGTCCTGGAAGGGCCGCGGTTTGCTGGCGGCTTTTCTTTCTCCCTCTTGGGAAAGAGCCTGAGGCTTACGGTCGCTCGGGTCTCAGATCAGACAAACGGGACCGGTGTCGGGAGGGGACCGTGCCGAGCAGGGCAGGAAGGGGCTCCGCTGAGGGCCGCCGGCGCCCCACGATGACCTCTCCCTCTCGCTCCCCCCAGGCTGGCTTCCTGCCCAGCGAGCTGGCCCTCAGCAGCCCGGGGCCACTGTCCCCTTCGGGCACCAAGGGCGGCTCCCAGTATTACTCCTACGCCGGCCACCCTCGGCGGAGAGCCGCGGAGAGCGGACTGGGTGAGTGGGGACCCCGCCGCCCCCGCTGCTGGCAGGGCCTGGCTGGAGGGACGGGTGGTAGCGGGGAAGGAGCGGGTGCGTTGGGGCCCCGCGTTGGGAGCGTCTGCCCGGGCGTGCCTCCTGCAGGGTCTCCTCCTGGTCCTTCGGCGCTCGGCTCTGGGCCAGCAGCCCCGTGACCCGCCCGGTGCGGGTTTTCCCTGCCGCCACATCGTGGCCTTGTCACGCTTGGGGACACCGGCCCGCACCGCGGCACCGTGCTTGGGTATGCTTTAAATGGCGGCAGGACCCACGAGACCCAAAGATGCAAGACTCCGGGCACTCAGTCGGCCGTGAGGAGGACCCCGGTTTCCAGAAGCAGGGCACGGCCCAGTTCCTCCTCGGCTGGGCCACGTGTGTTGGTGGCTCACGCTGTCCCCGTGGTTTGCGTGCCCGAGTGGCCGCATGAGCCCTGCACGTAGAGATTTTGGGTCCCTGAGTTGGGCAGTAGGCGAGTTTGCAAAGGCGGCAGCCCGGACGGTGGCAGGGAGGGACGGAGCAGAGACCTGGGCACGTGGGGGGGCAGGAGGCGCCCTGAGGACCCCCGATTCCCCTTGCTCCTGACAGACACACAGCCCAAGAAGGTCCGGAAGGTGCCGCCAGGTCTCCCGTCTTCGGTGAGTCGCGGGGTCCCACGTGCCACGTTCCCGGGCTCGGGGGCGTCCCTCGGGGGGCCCCCCGCCCGTGGGGGGGGGGGGGGGGGGGGGGCGGCCCCCAGGCTGGAGGTCGTAGCTATGACAGCTGGTATGCAGGAATCCAGGGCGTTGTTTCTCGGGTCTAGCTTGGATTCCTCCTGTAAGAGCCACGTGGCGCTTGTGGGCAAGGCACCTTGGGTTGAGTGTGATGGGGTCTCGGGGGCACCCTGGGGGCCCAGTTCAGAGAGTCCCCGCCCTGCCGCCTGGCGATTGGCAGCGGGCCACGCTCTGGCAACGGACTCCCTGGAAGAAATGGCAATCTGCTGGGGTGTCTGGCTCCTGCACCGGCCTCCGGGAGCCCCTGGGCCCCCCAGGCTGGGCACAGCCCCCGTAGGCCGACGCAGGTTGCACCAGACCCCGGGGTCAGGGTCACAGGGTTGGCGCTCTGGTCTGCAGCTGGGAGGTGTGGGTCAGGCTCCTTTGAGACCTCAACCCCCGCTTTCCCCATCTGAGCCCCCGCCCCGGTTTCCTGGGACATCAGAGCCGAGAGCCCCCTGAGCCTGACTCGGCCCACTTCCGCTCCAGGGCCAGGGCGGGCGTTCCCAGCCGACCCGGGGCTTTCCTGCCAGCCTGGCCTCTGCCTCAGGCAGTGTCCCTCCGACGTCAGCACGACCCTAGGGCTTCTTTGCCTTCTTGGCGCTCTGGAACCAAGGGCCGGGTGTTAGTCCAGGGCCCCGCCTCCGAGGCCCCCACGTCTTCTGTGATCAGGGCTGTGGCCTTGGGGGGCTCCGGTGCAGGGGGCTGAGGAAGAAGGAAGGGCTGGGGGCATCGCAGCCAGACTCTGCTCTGATGGACCGGGAGCATCTTCCGGACGGAGGAGGGGGGGGGGGGGGGGGGTTCTCGGGGGGGGGGCCCGTCTGCAGAGACCTCGGGTGCCAAAGCTTGGAACTTGGGGTGGGGGTGGGGGGGAAGGAACTAGGGGAGTAAGGGCGCCACCAGAGCCTCCAGTGCTGGGGAAGGTCAGCTGCACAGAGGGGTGGGGTGTCCTCCTCCCCCCCCCCCCCCCCCCCCCACCTGACCGCACCCGCCCGCCCACAGGTGTACCCGTCCAGCTCAGGTGACGACTACGGCAGGGACACCGCCGCCTACCCACCCGCCAAGACCCCCGGCGGCACCTACCCTACCCCCTTCTACACGGCAGGTATGTGGGGGCTCGCCTGAGGGGGCCGGGGCTGGGGCCCACCCCCCCCGCCCGCCTCACCGTCTGCCCCCCCCTGCAGATGGCAGCCTGCAGCCTTCGGCCGAGCTCTGGAATCCCCCGGGCCAGGCGGGCTTCGGGCCCGTGCTGGGCGGGGGCTTCGGCGGCCTGCAGCCACACGAGCGCATGGTGAGTACGGCCTGGGTGGTGGGGGGCTGGGGGGGGAGGGGGCGCCCCGCCGGACCCCGCCTGACCCCGCCTGACCCGCCCCCAGGGCTACCAGCTGCACGGAGCGGAGGTGAACGGACGGCTGCCAGCGGTGCCCACCTTCTCCTTGGCCCCCGCAGCCGCCTACGGCAGCGCCCCCAGCCACACGCCCCCCGTCAGCGGGGCCGACGGCCTCCTGGGTACGGCCTCGTCCTGCCGCCTCCCTCTCCCAGTCCCGCCCTCCGTGTCCGCGTCGTGGGCCGCGCCCGCCGAGTCTGGCAACGGCTTCTGGAAGGGCGGGTCCCGCTTTGCTTTGCGTCAGAGTCTCCGTGGAGGCGGGTGGCGGGACGCCAGGCCAGAACCCAGACCCAGGCCGGGCCGCCCGGTGCCGGTCGAGGGCGCCTGTGTCGGGCACGGAAGGACCAAGCGCACGGGGGCTCCCCGTCAGCCGGGCGTGGGGCCGGCTGGGTGCCGGGGCCGCCGCGTCCCTGACGTGGGGCTTCGCCTCTCCACCCCCAGGCTCCCGCGGGACGTCGGCCGGCAGCTCTGGGGACGCCCTCGGGAAGGCATTGGCCTCGGTGAGGCGTGGGACGGGGTGGCGGGCGAGGCGGGGCCGGCGAGCCGGGAGCCCGAGCCTGCCCCTGACCACGCGGCGGGTGGCCCCATCTCTCCTCCCTGTCGCAGATCTACTCCCCGGATCACTCGAGCAATAACTTCTCTTCCAGCCCCTCGACCCCCGTGGGCTCCCCTCAGGGCCTGGCAGGTCTGTGTGCGGTGCTGGGGAGGGGAGGGGGGCTGCATCCGGTACCCCGGCCCTGGCTGGGCCACCTGCCCCGGAGCTCGTGTTCCCGTGGGCATCCCAGAGAGGCTGTCTCTCTGGGACCGAGAGGTGATCTCTGAGCCAGTCTGCGCTGTGTGAGCCGTGAGGGGCAGATGGGATCTCGCAGGGCCAGGGCACGGGGTCCACCCGCCAGAGTGGCAGGCGGGGGCCCCCAGCTGGACTCTGGGTCACGCACGTGTCGGTGTTCGTCCACCTCCTGCACGATAGTTAGGCACCAGTCGCGCGACCCTCTGCTTGACCCTGCCGAGGGGGGGATGGGTCCTCCTGTTCCCAGGAAGACACACCCGGGCATCAGCTCGTTGTGAAGTTTTGGGGAGGCCGGGTGGTTTTGTTGGAAACCCCGCAGGCCCTCACCTGTGCGGCAGGGAGCCCCAGGGGCCCTCGCCTCACCTCGGCCCGTGCAGGGGCCCGGGGTCAACCACTGCCCTGCTCTGGCTTCTGAGACTCCTGCCACGTGTGCCGCCAGGCTGCCTTCCTCGTGGGAGGCGGGGTGTGGGTCTCGGAGACGGTGGGTTCCCAGGAGCCCCGCCTGGCCTCCCCGCCGGAGCTAAATTCCCAACTTGGCCCTTAGACCAGCCTTGCGGGCATCGGGGTCCCCGGGTGGCCGGCCCGGGCGTGACCGTCCCCTTGGCCGCCTCCCCACCCGGTCTCTCCCTCCGGCTCCCATCCGGCTGGTTACGCACCCAGCCACGGGTGCCCCCGTTGACGCACCACCCACCCCTTCCAGGGACGTCTCAGTGGACCCGAACAGGAGCCCCCGGTGCCTTATCGCCCAGCTACGATGGGGGTCGTCACAGCCTGGTGAGCCTCCTGCCCCAGCCTTCGGGGGGGGGGGGGGGGGGGGGCATGGTCCTCGTGGGTGTGACATTGGTAGGGATACCTGTTCCTGGGATAGAAGGGTCGCCCGTGAGGGCAGCTCAGCGTGTCTGCTGTGACCGGCTTCTGTGACTTCGAAACCATGAACCATGTCCCGGGAGGGCCGTTCGGTCTTCCGTGACCAGCGGAATTTATAGGACAGATGCCCCGGTGATGGTGAACTCGTGGGGCGGGAGGAACAAAGCTGGTGGACCGTGGTGGTGGCCTCCCGGCCGGCGGAGTAGAACCGTGCAGGGTCCCCGCGTCTGGACCCTTCACCAGCTCCCCCCGCACTCCCTTCCAGAACAAGGTAGAGGACCGCCTGGACGAGGCCATCCACGTGCTGCGCAGTCACGCGGTGGGCACGGCAGCTGATGGTCACGGGCTGCTGCCTGGCCACGGGGCCCTGGCCTCCGGCTTCCCCGGCCCCGTCCTGCCCCTGGGTGGGCGACACGCCAGCCTGGTGAGTGCTGTCTGAGGGCGGGCTGAGGGGGACGGGGGTGGGGGGGGCAAGGTGGGCCGGCCGACTGACCAGCCCTCTCCCCTGCCTGCAGGTGGGAGGCGGCCATTCGGAAGAAACGCCCACAGGCGGCGGCAACCTCGCGCACAGCCACGTAGCCCTCCCCAGCCAGCCCGGCCCCCTCCCCGACCTCTCTCGGCCACCAGACTCCTACAGTGGTAAGCCTCCGCGTCCCGGCTGGGACGGTGGAAGGGGGTGGCCGGCGCCCTGGGGTCAGCTGTGCCCTGACGTCCTGTGCGAGGCCCGGTCAGCGGGTGGTGTGCCCCTGAATGGGGTTCGTCTTCTGGAAAACGGTGGCAGAGGAGCTGAGAGCCGCCAGGCTGGGGCCGGGCCAGGGGTCTGCTCTCTGCCAGGCCCCGGGGTGGGGCCCCCACCATACACAGCATCCCCCACGCCTTGCACTGGGAGGCCCTTCAGGAGGCCAGCCAGGTCAGCCTGTCTGTTCCTTCCTGCAGGGAGGTGGAGCCTGATGTCCTCACATTCGCTTGTTGGGGGCTCCCGGCACGTGCACATACACATTCAGCGTCAGTTGTGCGCCTGGGGCTCTTCTCGGCGCCGGGGGGGGGGGGGGGGGGGGGGGGGGGTTATTTTTTGAGCAAGAAGAAAGCCGGTCCCCTCTCGGGCGCC